>NW_003803873.1:35278-184434 GCF_000255335.2 Galendromus occidentalis
ATAGCCCCCTCCCAGATGGTTTCTTCGTAATGCTGTAGTATAGGAGTGAATCGCCATATTGGATTTCAGCCCCATGCGGAGACCCGTTCTAGCCCCCCCCCCCAAGAAAAATCCTGCGTACGCCACTGTGTAGAGCTCGGAGCCGGGATCCTCCTTCGTAACGAAGGAATTCCGTCCACAAACCAGGTCAAGAAATTATAGACGTCTTCAAATCCTTCAGACCTGTGCACTCGATTTGCTCACCGATCGTACCGCGAATTGCCTCACGACAGTGGGTTCGGGGATGATTTGGATGGCGGCGGGAGGAAAGGGGGACAGACAACACTCAATACCAATAATTATAATGCCGCTTGCCGACTGAGAGTAATTAGTCCCAATGTTCTTTCTGTCGGAAGAATGTCTGTGCCCAGGGAGAGTCCCCCACATCCTCATGGACTAGTTAGTCGAATTCCCCGATGAGTGGAGCGTCCTGAAAGATGAGAAGTTTCGACTACGCGGGGCGTTATAACATGCAAACCTTTGCGTCAGGGCCGCTCCGAGTTCAATGTACACATTAGGAGGAATTAGGAGCTCCAAGGTCGGAACCGAGGCCCGACTGTGATTCGATTCCAACAAGAAGAAGAATACGTAGCGCTGGAGGCTCCCATAGTCGCACTTGCAGAGCAGCGAGCAGTGATTCGCGAAATAGGTGGGCCCACGGTGCGGCGTTGGCCAAGTGCTGACTTTGAAGTCGTACGACTTTAATTTGCCGACGGCTTTGTTCTACTGCGCGGCCTGCAGGAGCTGTTTCTGCTCTCCTCCCCTCCGGTGGTCGTTGGGAGCTCTTGTTCTACATGGCCTCGCTTCTCGCAGGTGTTGTTCACGATTGAGCTTGTCGTCCTGTGTGACTTGTTGTTTTACCGTCAAGGACAAACGAGCGACATCATCCCTCGCTTACGTTCTGGCTCCCGGCGAAGCGCTGCCGTGGCTCGAAATTCTCATTGGAGGAGCTCAGCCAATTTTTCTGCGCAGCTTTCCCAATAATTTTACTCGAGGAAACAATTGACCCGAGCCGACTCATCGGTCGAGCGGGAAAAGCCGAGCGCCCGCTTTTCCTTTGCCGCGCACAAAGCACTCGATCTCATTATTGATGACGAAGCCGACAATGACCCGCAAGGGCCGCCAAGGAACGCCTCTGTCGAGCATATGACGCCCTGCTCCCCTGCTGCTCTCGATCAAGATGCGTGGAACTTTTCCCTTTTTCGGCTCTAAGTGAGGCTACACGCACCACCGGAGTCGAATCGCGTGAAATCCAGGGCTGAAAGTCAGGGAGAGAGTCCGCGACGGAGTCCTGAGGAGGAACGAGCGCCTCCGGGAGGCGGCGGGGAGCGAATTTCCCATGTTGGGAGAACGATCTTCCGCTCAGCCACGATTAAGCATCAGAAACTCAACGCTCGCTACGGACGACGAGAGACATCACAAGAAGTGATAGTAGACACTTGTGGGGAACTAATGGGAACATGGAGCGAAGTTCGAGGATGGCTGTCCCGCTCACTTTGTCCAGAAGTCACGGCTGACGGACTCCGTTAATGAGTAGGGAGGAGCCGAGGAGCGAGCTGAAGGGCCCTACTGTTGCGTCAGGAGACGCGGCAACGAATTCGAGTTTCTCTTCTGTAACCCATGTTGAAGGCTATCCACGCAACAAGGCGCCAACGAGAGCAAGCGTCGCACTCGATCGGTCACCTAATTGAGCTCGTGACGATTGCGATGTTATGTCGACATTTTTGACATCTCGATTCGTGGGATTCTCGCCGCCCCACTCGATCTGTCGGGGAGGAATGATGAATTCCCTACCATCTCATTCCGGAGGCACCGCCACAGCCGTACAGAGCATAAACGAGACGACGACTGGTTCCCGCCGCGCGCGAGAACTCTCCTTCAGATACCGAATTGAGAAGCACTCTTCGAACACATTGTCGGAACTCGGCCGGTGGAGTTTTATCTTTTCACTTCCGACGCTCTCGGATCCTCTTGAGGACGCTCAACGACCTAGTGCCAAATAGGATTCCTTTCGCTCGTCTTCCTTGTCAAATTGTCTTCGCGCTTGGTTTGCTCGGAGTTGAGCAGCCAGCGAGTAGCGGAACTCCCGCGTCCGTCGTCCGATTGTGAGTTTCACAAGTGGCCTCCGTGAGGATGTTGGCACGCGTCGCAGTTGAGGAGAGCCTCGGAATTGTGCATGCGGCGCTCCCCTGATGCTCCTCCTTTTCATCTATCATCACCCAAAATGCAACGGGTCATGGGGTGGGAGAGTCTAGTCCGCTGCGCACTTCGCTCAATATTGTCCCGATCCTGATCTATAGGATGTATGAAGGAATTGATTGATGGCTGAACTCGGATGGATGCGCGATAGTTGTGGCAGAAGTCTCCGATGGCGGAGCAAGAAGAAAAAGGAATCTTGATCCAGCGGTTTCGTAACCTTGGTCTTGAGTAGGCAGACGATTCGAACCTCAGGGTATGGTCCTCGAGAACCTTCGCTACTCTTCTTGTTCGAGACCTTGAAAACGATGCAACTCTGCTCCCGAGAACCCTCCGCGCTCCCGCCCCTGCCTCGGTGGTTACTGCTATTCAAGATGAGACCCTGCTCGTTGGCGTCAACTTAGTTGATGTCTCGAGAGCTTTTGACACTCGAGATTGAGTTCGCCGAAGGGCTGATTGATCGAGCCGAGATCGAGGGCTCGTGACGCTTCCTCCGTCAGCATCTTTGACGCCTCTTGGGTTCGGGATCGCTCCCCAGACCAAGCCATGATTCGATCTCCTCTCTGTGAGAGAAACGCACCGACCGACGCAACGTTGCGACGAGAGGAAGCCGACCATGGAGGCATTCCGGTGAGCGCCCGCCTTCTTTTTGTCTCGTTTCCGGCTCCTATTAGCCTGACACTGTTGGGGACGCCGGGCCTCAGAGATCGACCAACTGGTAAGCGAACAACCGACAATGCTTGTAAGGGGAAGAGCGTTTGTATCAAACTCCTTCGTCCTTTTTGTCGGCAAGGGGTATCGCTTCAACGCAGCCGGGACGGAGAAAAGGAAGACGCAGAGATGCTTCAAATGACAATCCAGATGGATCAGCTTGGAGACGCGCGACGTCAACTACGAAGCAGCCCAAATGCAATTGGTGGATTGGGAGAGTGGGGCGGGAGGCCGCCAACGGAGCTCTTCCGAAGTTGTCTCGTTGCTCTCCGTGATCATCGGCACCCCGATTAGAGAGCTCAAGACCCTCGTTCTATGGCTGTTGCGAGGCACGCTCGACTTGCGTTCTCTTCCACGAAATTCTAAATCCCGGGGAGGAAGTACATTTCGCATCTCCGTTCACTACGTCCCTTCCTACTTTTGCATAATTGGGCGGATGACAGGGAGGGGGAACTCCCCACTTTATCCAGCTTTTTATGCTTCGTACGCTCATAGAAACGGGTGAGACTCGTTCACGAGAGTAATTATCATCATGGAACTTCGGTTGAGCAAATGCCACGGCTTGGGATGCCATTTCCCGTCGACTCCCGATGTCCCCCGGGCCCGCATTTGAATATAAGCGAGAGATGAATGATTCAACGAGTTCTGTGCTTGAGGGCGGGCGAGCCCTCATCCTTGCTTGATGCAGGACTAGTGTCAACTTCCGTCCGGTCGGACTCGGTCAATTAACTCTCGAGTGAAGAGGGACGATAGCTACTGCGATTCCTGAAAGACTATCGTGGAAACGTCTCGGCTACTACAACAACGAAACATCCGACACTGGCGATGTAGCCACCGAGAGGTCATCGGAACGCTGTGCCTCCGGCGGCTCTATGCTGCTCTTCTGTGTTCCCCACTCGGTCCCCGATCCTTCAGTCGCTCGCCTTGGTCGTCCACGAACTCGGAAATAGTGCTCGGCGGAGAGGCCGACTTCGTTGCTGCGAAGTCGGTAACAGAATCTGAGAAGGTTCCACGGCGCCTTCACCGGTGAACGGTGAACTTCAGAACCTTTTCACCCAGCGGTGCGTGGAATTTCCCAACAGCCTCAGCGACGCTCGGAGAGACACGGACGGGCGGCGGCAAACACAAAAAGCAAGTGAAGAGCATGCGAATCCGATTCCGTCCGAGACAGAGCCCTATAGGAAAACGAATTCGCGAAGCTCCCTCACCAATGTTCCTCTAGGAAATTCTTCGGCGAGCCGGAGTTCTGGCGTTCGTCGGAGTAAATTGACACCCGCCAGGTGAGAGGCGGACTGCTGAGGCTCGTGTGGACTGGATTCCGCGCACCTGTACCATCCCTGCAGTGCACTTGCTGCGAAGCAGACGTCTGCGATCGGCTGTTTGATCGTGCTGATAACGTATACGAGCAAATCGACTACATACCTACGACGGCACCGATAGCTCGCGAGTCGAAACCGAGGCAACGACGAGAGCGATAGAGGGGCGCTGCCCAGCAGTGTGGGGGACTGAAATGCCGTCCTCGGCCACGATAATGACACGACGACGACGTCGACGATGACAACGATGACAATGATGGCTTTGATCACGACGTCGACGACGACGACCTCACACCACTGAAAGGAACAACAGAGCTGCCTGCTGTCGGTCGTCGTTGCCGCCACAGCAGCAGCCACCATTAAAGGCGATGCTGTTGGTAAAACCAAGAAAGGCAACAATGGCAAGATCAGCTCAAATCTCATTACTGATCTCGAGTTTCTCTATTTTGACTCAGGTATGGCAAACAGGCCGCGGATAATCACCAGAAGAGACAGCCCGATGACGAAGTTGGCGAAAGGCCTGCGGGAGCGGCACCCGGAGAAAACGTATATATCAGGGAGGAAACAATGAGAGCCGCGCTCATGGCATCACCGACTAAGAAATGGACGAGCGAGTGCATAGCTCGACCGATGAATTGGCGAGGCAACACATGGGTAAACAAAGGAATCGAGTGAACAAACAATTATACACGGACGACCGAGGCGGTCGAAAGCCACTTGTTTGTTCTGCGAGCTCGCCCATTGATCTCTTTAGTGGCTGGCGTGAAACATACGTCTCGGAAGAATCCACAGCAGAGCAAACAAGCATAGGAACGAGTGAGCTGGCCTGTCGGTGGAGAGCTAGGTAGGTACCTACTTCAAACGGAGCCGGCAGGCAACAGCGCCGTAACATGATTCTCGGGTTGCATGATTCGGTTACTTCATCCCCCGACAGGGAGGAGGTGGAAGGGAAAACTGCGTACCATCGCGAGGAGTAGGAGGTTCTCTAAGACGTCGTCGTTCTCTGAACGACTCATTCTCAAGTCCGAACGTCACTGATCTATGGTGCACGAAACTCAAAGTCGAATAGCCCGCCAGAGGAATGCCGAAGACAAAGTCTGACTCGTCTCGTCATTCCCGCCACTTTTCCGACGTCTTCCGCCGACAAGAAGAACACCTTTACGCATCGAGCTGCGGGGATGCGGCAGCAATATTCCGACGACTGATCGATCCACGGTCCGAACCGTCAGTTCGCCAGACGAATATCAAACTGACGCCGCGCCGGCAGAATAGAAGTTGATCGCGTGCTCGCTCGAAGGCTTAGCTCGCCTGGAACGTACGTGCACGGAGCCAGCAGCATCTGTGATACAAACCAAACGGTCATATCCTGTTCAATCGATTCAACACACAGAGACCGCCACGACAAGCATCACGAGTTTCTTCATCGGAGTTGACGACTAGCGAATTCTGTCGAGCTGCCGATGATTATGCACGCTTATTCTCGCTCCCTTGATTACTCTTCCCGGTTCCGATGTGGGTTATGCCCTCTATTGAGTGCCCTTAATCGAAATTCGAGACTCCGTCAAGGATTTCTCGCGGAATTCTCATGTAGCGGAGCGTAATTACTTCACAGTCCCTCTACGGACCAGCTTAGTCAAACCCCCGTGACGCCGCCTCTGAGCCGCCACTGAGCTGTTCTGCATTTGGCGGCTCGCAAACGACGACGAAACGTTCTCCTTGATGTGGGAATGACTCCGACCAGACCGATATATTGCTGAAGCGGGGAAAGCGGAGGAAAAACAGTCGAACAAGATCTCCGGCCGCGCTTGTTGATTGAGCCCTCGGCGACTCGGCCGAATACCCTTCGTGGGTTCCCGAGTCAAACGGGGTGTCCGGAACATTCTCTTCCCGTGGAATGGAGTTTTTTGTCGAGGACAACAAGCTCCGTTCAGGCACTTTCACTCGGAGGCGACCGTGGCGATGTACCAGAAGCGGCGCATTCCTGAATCAGGTGGAACGGTGCAGTCATTCTCAGCGGACCGCATGCCTTTTTCGGTAATTGAATTGCAAGGAGCCCACAGTGTGCGATGCATGTTGGACGTGCGTCTACTTGACAATCGCGCGGCTCCTCGCCGGACGCTTTGCAGCTCACTCTTGAGACTGACCCTAAGTGAACGCAGTCTTCGGCGCTGTCATCGCAGCGATTCTACGATGCGCCCACTGGAGGAGCTGTCTCGCGGCTTCCTACGAAAAACGAAACGGTGCCCGCGGGATCAGCTGGTCGCAAATGATAGAGGAGTGTCAGCAGAAAGATTCTCTCTCAATGATGATTTAGCACCCAAATATCGACCAGGGAGGGAGAGATCCCCGACGATAGCAGATCGTCGGTCTAGTCTCGGATTTTGACCATTACGCTGGCGGCGGACAGTATTATCTCAAGTCCCATAATGAGCTTATTAGACCAGAGCCGTGGGAGAGTAGTTGGCGCTTTTAAGATCGGCGAGGGCATCATAAGAACTTCAGGACCGAGCTCTCCTCTCTCCCGTGTTTTTTCCACAAGGACATTCTCTATATCTGCCTCGATATAGGAACTCGAGATCTTATCGGCCCCCTCGAATTCACTCCATCTCGCGACAGTCGTGGGGGCGGGATGATTTCCGAATTATTCCATCTCTGCCCATTTCCTCGGGCGTAGCAGGTGTTATTTTCCCCCACGGAAGAGGGTTAAATGAGAAACTGTTGTCGAGTTTCTCGGCAGACAATAGGAGCTATAAACATGTCGCAAGATGTAAGCTTCTCCCCGCAGCTCGCGTCAGCCAGTCCGGACCGCAGGGATGCACGGTGCTAGGAATCAATAGCTGCTGACTCGGGCATCGCATGCCTCTGGAGGCGACGACACGTCGGGAAGCTTCAATTCAGTTGCTCACCAATTTGCGGGTCGGAGGATCGCCACTTTGCAGCAGGCGGTCGGAGAACTCAGGAGAGTTTTGTCGTTGTTTCGTCGAGTTGGCACTTTGGCAAGATCCGTGCAGCAATACAAACGCATTGAGATGATGGACAGTCTGCGTCGACTGGACATTCAATCCTAGAGCATTGTACGAGGAGTCTCGGGGCGCATTGTTGACGCCGGCCGGGTTCACTAGGCTAGAGTTGATGCACTAGGGGCACTGGTCCGCGGCCAGCCGTTTGGCACACTGTCGAGTACGACTGTGTTCCTTGCGATTTCTTGCAGTCTGCTGAGTGTCCTCTCCCTTTTCCCGCTAACCGCTTTCCCCACAAGTCTTTCAGCGCCACCCCCGGCCGGATGAACAAGTGGTTCGAGTTTGGCGACGATAAGCTAAGCTCCGAGGTCCTCCTCGACCCTTTTCCTTCTTTCATTTGGCCGTCGCTTCTCAGCTGGGCTCAAGTAATATTTTGTGAGATGAGCTTCGAGCAGGGAAAATTGTTCCGAAAGGACGCGTCCGGGCTCCATAGCCCAGAGATGAGGCCCGCGACTTCAATGAAGGGACACCAATGCGTTCCCGGGCTATTTCTCCGGAATCGCTTCCTAGATTGGCCCATCCCACGAAACTCCGAGCGACCCGCGTGCATCGCAGGGGGTCGTTTTCGGGCGATCTCGCGAGAGACTCGCTCGGATGAGAATATCGAGAGTTCTCATCGAATGCCTACGAGGAATCATAGGACTTCCGTTCCAGACGACTGCCCCCCGTGCGGGCAACGAATTCTTCCAGAATCCGCGGACAAGATACCAGGGGGAAACGCAGCTCCCGTCGCGTGTACTTCCAACTGGGTCACATCTCGCGGTCGTACTCCTGGAATAGGCGTGAGACAGATTATCCTTGAAAGCTCCCGACTTGCGGATTTAGATTTGCTCTTTCGCAGCCGTCAGCATCGAGAGGAACATGGGACACGAAATCGCTTTCGCGCAGATATTCACGAGATCGTTTTCTCCAGTTGTTCGAATCTTGCCGTTGCACGTTCGGGACCGTTTGCAAGAGATCTGATAAGCCTCGACGCACCATCTCCCACGAGCGAGCGGATTCTGTGAACCCGGTCCGACTAAGGCCACAATCAAGCGACCTCGAGATTCTGCAACTCTTTGATAGAATCTCCGCGATCCTCACTTTTTCTCCCGGGGTGGTCATTCCAGGCTCCCCTTCACGGTAGGAATTTTTCGACCTCCCTCTCCAGAGGGGGAAGCTTGAGAAGCTCTTTTTGGAGGACGGCCTCTATTACAGAGCCCGGATCAGAATGGACGTCGCATCGTCATCGTCGTTCCGTATGGAGTCAGAAAACTCGAAACGCGGGCAAAACTCACCCAGAGAGCGATGTGAAATTTCATCTTCCCGTTCGAGGGTCGTATCCCCCAAGACTGACGTCTTGCCTCAGCTGTACGTTCTCCGACGTCTAATCAAAATAAGCCCTTCTAGCGAGCTCTCGCTCGAACCCTCTGATCCGGCGAGCCGAGCATTGAGATTTGAGGAGAGGTAACCCGACACTGCTCAGCTGATAGCATACGTTGTTCCTCCCTCCAGGTAATTGACGGTCCTTCCAATTGTCGCGGGATATGTGCGGCCACTATTTATGTAATTCTTGTCCTCTTCCTCGATCAACTCTATTCGTCCGAGAAAAAGGTACGAAGGAAAAGAACCGCTCCCGCCGATAGGTGCGTGGGTCGTCCCGCACGGGGGACGGTGCGTACAAACAATCTCGAGATGGAGCTCCGTCTGAGGTATCTGCGGATTCACTCAGAGTTAGTTCACTGTATTCAGGAACTCTCAACCCGGCGAATGCGATAGTTTACTGCCTGACCGCCGCGGGTCTCACCCGGAGACGATAATCAAGGAGGGTTCGGGCTATAACGCCAGCTTCATCAAGCGGAGAGTCCTTTCATCGAATCCTTTGCTCAGTGACCCAGACTTTATTCCAAAGGCAATGCCAGATGTAGACTCTTGGATTGGCACCGGGAATGTTCCGGACAGATTCCGAACTTCCCCCCGCGTCCGGTTGACAAACGTTGATTACCCGCTCCGTATGCTCGGGTTCCTGAAGAGCGTCGCGACAAGCACAGACCCTCTCCGGTGTGGCTTTCGCGGCCAACCGATACACGACATGATTACCAGGTACTAACTTCGAGGAACGAACACAAGTCACAATCGCCTGGTTCTCAGAAGAATAGTTGATTTCTTTTATTGACCATTACTCCTTATTATTCACATTGTCCTCCGGGGGCTTGATCCAACAATACACTCCCGCCACTTCTCAATATATTATTCTCTACAGCGACTCTATCTCGCGAATATTCCATAGCGGAGATATCTCCACATGAACTTATAACACCGGAGCGTTCTCTTTGAGGCCCACGGAGCAGCTTGCACCTAACTAAGTCTCGCACAATATCCTAGCCTAAACATCTTTCATCCCGGCGATCCGCCGCACCGGAGCTCTTACTGTCGACTCTCAGCATCTGTACTAATTGATCAGTGATTCATTTTTAGAAGCATTGGCAGGTATCATCCAAGAATACTTCTTTGATCGACTGTCAATCGGACTGCACTGGGCTCCGCCAGGAGGAATTCGAGGCATTGTCCGTAGCAGATTCCCGCGCCTTCTGATTCCCGATCGAGCGCTCCCCAGGAGCCGGATCGAGACAGAAAACTTTAGGACGCCAACTCCTTCGTATCGTACGAGTCCGTGGATGGTTTGAACCCGCTTCTTTGGCAGGGAGCACTAAGTTCCGGAGAATGCCGTGCACCGTTCCTCCGTATCAGGATGTCTCGAGATCGGTGCTCCAGGTATTCGGAGTTTGGACCAGCTCCAATTAAGCTCGTGGGAAGGGATGGCTGCGCTCCACTGGCAGATGATTTTCAGCCATTAGAGCACCACGCCTAATGGAACGGCGGAACAAGCCGAACAGTCCTCTGGAACGTCACGTTCATTGTGTCTGTGCGATGCGTCGTCTCAAAAATCGGAGAGCGAAGAGACGGACATAGCCCTCGGCCGAAGTAATTATATGAATGGCTCTAACTCGTGGAGAACAATCCAGCGAAGCCGCATGGAATGCATCAGACAATGCCATTGTGCGTCACCACTCGAGATTGAGTCGAATAGAAGAGCGTTCCATTCGTTTATTTCCAGACCGATCCCTTTCGAATCGGTTCGAATGGATCGGCTCGATCCCAAGTGCATTTAAGGCGGCTAGAGAAACTACTTGGGCGATATTCAGACGCATTGAGTATGATACAGATGGGGCGAGCTGTCATTAGCGCGCTGAGTAAGAAGTTCACAGAAAGGAGAGCCTTCTCAGATTTCGGCCAGGCGGCAGTTTCTGCCCTTCCCCCACCGAAGAGGTACATCAAGTTCCTTTCTTCCCGTCCATCAAACATCAGACAGCACAGCTAACCCGTAACGACTTCTGTTAAAAACGACATTTTGTCCACTGTCTGTGACGATTGTGCCTAAAATGGCTCCACATTGCCGATTCAACTGTTGGATCTGCTTTCGCTTCTGCCAACGTTCAAGATTCACAGCAGACTTGGCGAGACAGAAGTGAGCAATGCAGCCAGCTCCCGTAGGTCTTAGACGTTCCGACGCAGAGCTGACTGAGATCTACTTTAAGCCGCAAAAACCTCACGATTCCACTTTGGAGAACTCTTAAGAGGCTCCGGAAGCTCCGAGAACTTCTGCCAGAGACACGGAAGCCAACAAAACCCCGGCTTCCACGAAACGGGCAGACCCATCGTGCCGAACTTAAATTCAATTTCGTTTGGAGGGACCCAGCTCCGGCAAGAAGGGAGCCCCCTCCCGCCGTACCCAATCAGGATTTGGAAAGTCTCACTTATCTAATCCTCACCATTCCCCGCCAAGTGCAATATAGACATCCGCGGTATGTATTCGCCCCATTTTTGTTCGGGAATGACTCCATAGGAAATTCCGATCATCGGGGAAAAGAGGAGAGGTTGACCGGGCTCCTTCACTTCCTCTATGCTCGAATCACCGTCTCGGGAGAAAGTCAGACTTCAACGACGGCGCTGGTGAGCTCTTGCTTCTCATTCTTGTCGGCGAGGGAAAAGTACGAGTCCCGTCCTCCCTGCGAGTTGTTTCAAATCTTTTACCCGCCGGATATGTGGATCTTTGAACTACGCCGAGCCACTAGACGTCCGGGACACGTCACCAATATAGTTTCTCCTCCGAATCTCGATCCGATAGCAAACTCACGCTCTAAGACTCTGGTAATGCGTACTATGCTATCTTCAGTAATCTACCTCCTAGCGAGGAAAACAAGAATAATTCATTCGTCTCAATTCCCAAAACATCCGCACAAAGGAAGGCACTATTGAACGAGCAGCAACGTGTCACTTCCAGCAATTCCAGTCTATCAATGTACAACAGTATTATGTAAGCTAACAAGTTCCGCAAACAATGACACATCCGTTCCGTTCTCGGCACGCGGCGTGCTAATACATAATCACTCTCATCGGTGAAAATCAAGCCATTCACATCCCTATGTTACGACAGGTTTCCTAATTGGAAAAATTCTTGAAACAGACAAGTTTTGACCTCGAGCGCCCATTGTTCGATTGGTGGCCACATGCTGACGCATCATGATATATACCTATGTTAATATATATTATCGACGTATCCATTCCGTGGGAACGCAGCTCGTTCCCATATCACAATTCGCGAATCTCGACTGATACCATTCAGTCCATGTAGTTACGTATTGATATTTGATGCCTAATTGAGATCCTGTTACTGAAACGTTCGAGCTCCCTCCCTCGATCTAATTTTCCGATTCTCATCGATTTCAAGCCAAGAAAATGAGCTGGGAGCTGTCGAACAATTGAGCCGCTGTCCGGCAACTGCGGGTCAGCCGGGGATTGAAGTATAATAATTGAACCCTGATGAAAATCCAAACTCCGAGTAGGGTGCGCGTCAAACGAGACAGTAATGAGATGGTCGCTGACGATTCGTTTAAGACCATGGGACTACTTAACTTCAATGTCTACGGCCCCTCTCCCTCACCCGTGTTGAGTTTCGTCTGGTCTATCGGCTGACCCCCAAACTCTTGAGTATTGTCCCGGAACTTCTGTCACAGCAGGGCCTTATTGACCTGGTGCACGCTCCCTTTGACCTGCAGCTCACTCAAAACCCCCCAATGATCCTGATCCACCAACACCACGAGACGGACCCCCATCACGGGATAAGGGATCGGGCCGCTCTGAGCCACGCCGCTATGGTCGAATCTCGTGATTTCCTGCCACGAATCATTCCGCGGCGGTTTATCCACGGAGTTTGTTTCGATTGTTCGATGGACTTCGTCGAGCTGTTGTCGCGAATCCTGCTGCTGCTGCTGAGCGTAAGGCAAGACCTCGATGGAGGCGTTGACGAAACGATCGTTTGGATGTTCGGCGTCACCACTGCGGAAAAGCACTTTCTCAAGAATCACCGGTTCGTGGAAGGCAATCGTGATGTGGTCACCCGCCGCCGGTAGCAAACCCCAGAACAATGAGTCTCCGAGATAAGCCCGCTCGATGGTGAACGTCTTGTAACTCTTTATCGAAGTTGTGACTTCAGCGGGCACGTTGTCCCGGTGCGCAATGAACAGGTTGACCTTCCCGAACTGGCGATCCTTCAATTTCTGCGTTTTGCCCTTAAGTGATGAATGGGTCCCAACGTGTTGGAAGAGCGACGGTTTGTGGGCAATCCATATGGTCCCCTTCATTTTTCGACAATGTTTGGCGTCTTTGTCGAAACGGCAGACCTTCGTCTGGACGTAATGGTCGAGAATCCAGTCGACCGGCTGATCCGAAGCGAACGTCAAAATGTACGTCGCGAATTTCATGAGATCGACGCATTTGAAAAGCTTGCCGATGAATCCGAGTTGGCAAAAATCGAGGACGAAGAAATTCTTCAGGTTCGAAGCCATTTGCCGTTGTGCGAATTTCAGCATTTGGGTCACGAAACCCGGCTTGCTCAGGATGTCGTCTTCGAGTTGCACGTAGAACTCTCCTCTCGACGACGCGTACATCATCAGATAGGCGAAGTCGTAAGCTTGTTTGGTGCGCCATTTCACCTGGAAACAGTCGAGACGGAATGAATCCCAGAATTTCTTCCCGATCATCTGCTAGCGGGCTCGGAGAATATTGATATCAGACCTCCATGTGATTCGTGGTGGTCACGAGCGCGCGCGGACGAAAATGCAGAGTGTCGGCCTGTGACATGGGGGGCAATGGGCTGTCACGCGAACAATTGATCATCGACATCATCATCACTACCGTCATTGCTATCTTCATCGTTTCAACATAATTTCCGCGCTCTGTCACGTTTTTTTCCACTAAACAAACTACGGGGCCGTCGTGACGGTCAGCAACACGGTCATCAGCGATGCCTGTTGTCGCACATGACAGGTATCATGAGGTGATTTTTTCGGAGCCAACAAAAATGTCGATTTAGCGAGCGATTCCGAAAAAGGAATAAAGCCGAGAAGAACCGCTGTCGTTCGTGATTGTGATCGTAACGGGGAGGTGAAATTCATTACTCACTCTCTGAATGTCGTCTCCAAGGGTGGTTCCGAGGGCATTCATGTCGGGATAAAATTGTTTTGGCGGATTGATAACCTCCACGAGGCCTGATCTCAAGTGTTCGTCGAGAACAGCTCGTACGTCCTGGAGCTGCGCGTCCACCTGCGGAAAAGGAATAAGGTTTATGGTTTCATCCGGACTGCGAAAGTCTCCCGAGTGGCTCTGAGATTTCGTGTCACGAGCGAGCTTGGGTGAATTTGAGCCGAAACATATTGCTTCATCGGAATTCAATACCCTCCTCTCCCGCTTCCCCCGTGCGCTGGACTCTGTGGATACCGACAAAGAGGAGAGGAAAATTCGAACGAACCTTGGACGTATTCGTGTCCGCGAGCAAGATCACGATCAAAGTCATATCTCTTTCCTTTGGGTTCATGTTGGCGATGAGATTCTCCACAGTAGACGTGAGGTATGATTGGATGTCACGCTTTACCGACGGAATCCCTGTAAACGCAGAGCATATGGTACATATTCACGATCGCCGCAAAAATCTCGGATGAGGGCGCTTCAGATTTTGCTCCCTTGCGCAACAACCGTCCGAAGCAGACCAAGTTCCAGAACGAGAGGAAATTATCGGAGGTCCCCGGAGCATGGGAGTCCTGTTCGCCGCGCGCTCTCGACCCGATCGGAAGTCAATTGGATCGGAGCGACTCCTCGTTCGAGCCGTCGGTGTTCGTCCTCCTCGATAGCCGTTCTCTTGCACCATCAACGACACCACGAAGATAGCAATTGACTGCAGTGTTCCGCTCGCTCTACCCGACTCGACCAGTAATCCTCGTTCACTGATTCGAGGTTCGGAGCGACGATGGTGTCGTCGAGCAAGGTCGAAACCCAGCGATCTGCTTTTCTGATTCCTCGTCGCTGTTCCCCTGTTCTCGATCTCTTCTCCCGGGTCGCTCGTCGTCTTCTTCTATCGACTCGCTCGACGAAAATCATCGGAGCATGTACAAGAAGGGTCATATTTTTGCCGAGAACCGATCCGTCACGCTGAACCGCATGGAAATGACGGCGTTCCGTTGGAATTCACTCCGAAGCCGCACCGATGGAAAATTACCGACGGACTCGTGCGACACCTGATCATCAGTCCCTACACCGACAATGATTCGCGATGCTGTTCCGATAAATTCTTATTCTGCGTATTCTTGGGAACGGCTCCATGGCCCCGGCGGGCGGCGGTACTCAACCGAGTCCAGGATCCTATTGGGACGCGACATCCTCATCGCGAGAATAGGCCGGCATAGCCCGAGTACGCGGAACGCGCGGAAATCACATTTCGATTCCCGGGGCAATTCCACCCAGCTACCGGTGAGGACCAAAGAACACCGCTTCCGGAAGCACGGTACAGGACTTACCGAGAACGACTCGCACTCCTGATCTCGATGAGTTGGATACTCGAAGGGCGGGTTCCAAGTGCGTTGAGTTCCTGAGGTATGGCAAGAAATCGAAGATTGAAGGCAACGGAAGGGAGAGGTTCGCGTTGCCTGCAAGCCGTGACTCGGTCTGCATGACGTCATGCCATTTCTTCTGCACCATCAGTTCTGCGTAGCCGACCCTTTGCTGAAAAGATTTGAAAAATTGAGATGGACATATCGATCAAGATCGATATGAAGACTTCACGTCCAAACAGTGCTTTCGAATTCCAGAATCCAGGCCGACTCTTCCCTCGGAACCGCTCCGACACATCCCTAACTACCGGAGGAGGATCGGGGCTTTCTCCGAAAATAGGACTTCCGCTCGGAATTAGTCAGAGGAAAGCGAAAATACTCGGAAATTTCGCCAAAACGAGTTCCGACAGACTGTCTCAGGGGGCACTCCGGCTCACGCTGTCCGTGGTCGTGTCTTGACGTTCCAGAATTCGCTCCGGCTCGAACGACTCCTTCGCGAACTGGCTCCAATCAATGCGACGTCACGATTTCTCGGACCGGGCTTGGATTTCGCGACTTCGATTGTGCGTATCGATTCGAGTTCAGTTCGGTCCAGGCTCCTGCTCGTGAGTCCGGGGGAGGCGTGAGCACCGAAACCGTGCCGATGTTGATTCGGAACCGCGGATACACGGATAAATAAATAAAATAAAAAATCCAGTGAACGGACGCGTTCTCCGCAAGCGGAACGGAGCGGCCGGGTAGGGGAAGCGGGAACCATCGAATGCGATGTTTTCGTCATGTGTGCTGCCATTTCAATTCGACGACGTAATGCGTTTCGTAGTTTGCCATCACTGCTCTAACTCTTTCCCGAAAGCTTCTCGTCATGAGGGTTTCTCTTCGTGTGTTCCCCCGATTCCAGCTGTTCTCGGATCGTGCTGCCCCTCGACCGAATCGAAGTCCGATCGCGATACTTCTGTCGAACACTTTCAGCGGATTGTTTCTCCGCGCCGTCAGTGGACGGTGCGAACTCTTTTTTGCGTGGAATCCCGTTCCAGCCACCCGCTAGCGTAAATGAAAGCGATGCATCGATTCGACGTGAGGTCCTTCTGTGTGGAGCCGAATGCATCTTAATCGTATTCCGGGGCAGAGATGACACTGGGATAAGTAGATGCACGAGAGAGGGTCGTCAATCTAGAGTTCGAACCGCCAGACCTTATCGATACACCGCGCGCACTGCGACCGTCACGCCTGTCGGGACGACCGCATGGTGCGCGAGCATGAGTAAGTGCTGTGTCCCCGCATGGAGACCATACCAGAGCTCGTGAGACTCCTCTATCATTGATACTGAATGCGAATGCATATGAACAGGGTCCTGCGGATCGACGCTGCTCGCGGAAAGATCATACATACTTGGTCAGCTGAACGATAAACTGGAAGAAGCTCGCACCATCAATCACTGGTGTCGCTCCCTCCATGACGAGCTCAGCTGTTGGAATAGTATTCCTCGGTGCAACACGAAAGGAATTCACCGAGCGAATGGCCGGCGAGCGGCGGCGGTATTGTGGCGGCGACAGGCGAGCCGGACGGACGGTCGTCCGCGCGCATATTTGGAACTCGCCTCCGGAGGTCAGACAACGTCCCTCGGGCAAATGTCTGCGTTCGTGGTGGAGGAAGCAGTCGGAACGGATGTTCGTACTCCTGATCGTCTACATTTAGAGCTCGTTCTCGGGAATTCCCGGCTCGGAACTGGTGTTTGTCGGAATGCTTTCCCGTTCATTCGGGTATGAGCAGATACATGTAACACGTAATTATCCGTAGGCAGACTAAGCGGGTGACCGGGCAGACGAGCCAGCTCAAACACAATACGAGCTCAGGCAAAGATATCCTTACGAGATATACTCCGATTACCCGACACGTCTTCGCGTCGAAACCGAGACTCTGTATTGACTGTAATTGATTTTTTTTCGGTCAGCGAATACTCCCGTGTGTACTCGTCGGGGAACCATTAGTGAATCTGCTTCCCTGAGCGGATAACGAGGTCCATTGATCTTGAACTTCCGCGCGAACCACGGAAGCGTATTGTGAGTCGGAAAGTGAAGACGAAGTCGATCGACCGAGGCGCCGGCTTATAGGCGCGAGCCACAGAAGGTTTGGCGTTCAGCAGCCGATCCGAGGGCATCTCGTCGTGACATTCACGCATGAGCTGACGTCTGCAACGCACCTTCACTCGTGGAGGTTAGGTGGATAGAATCTTGAAACGAAGGAACTTCCGTAAACATTCGTGGAGTCGTGTTAGCGTGATTCGACAACGTGGACGCTCAAAGAGGCTTATTCACGCTTAGGAACGCCTAGCGACGCTGAACGGGAGAAACAGCCAGCGGCAGAGCAAACGTTCCGCTTAATTCTGAGAAACGCCGGAGTCGAGCTTTTCGGATCAACTGGCTGGCCACGGACTCTTTCGACCGGAGGCGTTATCGCCGCCGTCGCTCGGGTGCCGCTGATCCCTCCGCTATGCACCCGCTCCGAATCGTCGGGCATTGTGTTCAAAGTGGACGAAAGCGCCGGACCGAGCTACGAATGAGAAAGTGATCAACAAAAACGAATTTTCCATCCAACCCGAATCGTAATTCTTCAGTCGTTTCCCCTCAGGATGATTTCCCCACGAAGGAGCCCCATCGGGTCACCACCTGTGCAAAGGTCATGCAGAAAATCTCAGTCGGAGTCGAGCTCTTTCGGAAACCCCGCAATTGATAGCGCGACAAAATGTTGTCGGATTCCAGTTTTCAATAACAGTGCCGACAGCGGCGGGAACGATATAAAAAGAACGACCGGGAAACGACACGACGCAGGTGCGTTACGCCTTCCCGCCCCCCTTCGCCCCCCCCTCCTGGGAAAGGGGAAGATCTTCTGGGCGGAAGCTTTCCTGAATGTTCTCCTTCATTCACTCCATCGGTGGGGCTTTAATAAAAACCCGACGCGGAGAGTGTCACGGAGCGAACCATCTTGCCCCGAGAGCACAACTCAAAATTTAATACGCTTCCCACGATTACGTCGGCGTGCGTCGCTCGATCTCATTGCAAGCGAGAATATCAGGAAGGGAAGCCGACGCCGACGGAGTGCACGATGAAATACTCGGCGGAGACTCGAGCAACCGGCTGTCCCGTCGGACAGATCGTCTTCCGAAACAATGAATTCAAAATTCGATAATTTCTAATCGATATTCCGCATGTCTATCACGCAGATCGAGGAGAAGTCTCTCGCCCTCATTGAAGTCCTGAAAATATCATAATTCCGAATCAGGAACAGATTCGGATGGGAACTGCAGTCCATGCCGTTCCCGAAACGATGCCCATTCGTTTCCGGAAGAGCGATCGTTTCCTCCCTTCCTTATTCTCGTTCAGTCCCCTTCCTTTCTAGTCTTCCTTTTTTCTTCTTCCGAGCGATTCTTCGCATCTAGTTCGTGAGTGAACGGTCGTAGCTCTTGAGTTTCTCATGGATCCGATGCAATAACAGGGATAACGGGTTTCACTTGAGCGCCTTTACAATTCGGCCGTTCGATTTCGTTGGGAGCCGTGGTCGCTTCCGAAGTGAGAACTGTTGCATCGTCGAGATAGGCGCATCGATTACCGGCAACAGAAGGAGCAGCTGCATCGGCGTATGGAATGCAATTCTGCTAATACACCGCATCATGAGGGCGGACCTTGGACATCTACATACTTATTTGGAACTATAGTGGACGTATCGCGACCTTGGCGTTACGCCACGCTGACCAACTCCAACGTGGCCCAGCGCCTAGCGACTCGGAGCTCGCAGCGTCGACGTCACAATTTCGACCGTCGGAGAACGTGCGAGGCGAGAGCCGAGTTTCGTTACGAGTCGTATCAGGCTCCGAGTCTAGTCACTCGATGCCATTGCTCGCGTTCTGTCAGAGAATGAACCTCTCCATATTCGAGTTCGTGTCCCCTCCCCGAGAGGCAGGGTGCAGCTACGAGAAAATCTCAAAATTGGGGTACCATTCGAATTTGAAAGATTGTCGCAGAGTCGATAAGTCAAAAGAAAGCTGAGGACGGGGAGTCTCTTTGGGCATACAGCCAGAAGTTCCATCTCCAGCATCGATGCATCTGATCCGTCATCGGACCTGATCGTTGACACGGCCACGTCACACGTAGTGGTGGACGGCATTGGTTACGACACAATAAAAAAACAATTGTGGGAACGATTCTGATGCCGCTGCCACGCGGACATCGTATTCTTACGGCGGATATCTGTGCTTCACCAGCTAAATAATTACCGATTGAAATCTTTACGGCGGTCATCAGCTCGAACTAGAGAAAACAGATCTGGATATCGAGAATGACATCTGCCTTTGGACTGATGGTGTCAGAGTGAAGTTTGTGGCTCGGAAGAATTGAAGTTCTCTTCTCAGTCAGAAACTAAGCGCGCGATAGACCGCCCCTGTCGACGGCGCGCGCCAGAATTTTTTCTTCTGAAGAAGAACGATATTCTGAAATTCAATTTAAAGTCTATGCAAACAAGCGCGGTGTCGGAGGTTGAAAAAACATGAAGGAACATTACAGAAAGGAGTAGACTAAATGGAAAAACGGAGAAGCAGACCCCGGGAAGAAATGAAAGAAACGGAAGACCCTAAGGCTAGCACCTGCATCGCATTCCTTCCTATGATTCCATCTCCCGTCCACCGACGGCAGCCGACGGATTGAGCCGTGCCATCATCAGAAGAAAGACTCCGACTGCGGAAACTTGTATAGGCGGATGAGGGAATCAACCGAGGAGGACTCGACTCCTGTTTCGCGCAGATGAACGCCTGCGTTGGATTCCGCACATATTGACGATCTTCAAGAGCGTCACAATTATCTTTGTGGTAACAATCATGATCACACTGACCGAAGGAACAAGGGACCCGGGCTTGAATCATTGCTCAGTCGGCCGCGTCTGTGAATCCTGAGTGAATCGCTGATTCTACAGAAGTTCCGTCACGACATTCGAGAGTGACACCGATTCATGAACCGCTGTCGAATATCATCTCAAAGCGGATCGAACACTGGACGGGGTCTACACCCTTTTTTCATTTCGCGTTTCTTTCTTCGTCACTGGAAAGCTCGCGGCCTCTATCCTCTTACGACGCGAGCGGTGTAAAAAAACGACGAATAATATAATTCAAGCCCTTCGGAATGAGTGTCCGCGTGTGATTCAATCGAGTAGCCGGTATCAAAGTCGCACCAGACTTGTTTTGCACAGATTCTCACGATTCACTCACTCAGTCAGTCAGTCAGTCAGCCAGAGCACCGGATTGGACCGCAAATCAAAGCCTGCTGAGTAGTGGTATCTTGAAACAGGGTTGAAGAATGCGGCACGGGCGGACATTTGCGATCTTTACCGAGAACAAAAGATTTTCCACCGCGACAAGCAGGGGTTCCAGCACGAGGTGGTTTACGCTCGTTCTCGTTCCACGTCCATTAAGAGAGGCATAAGCGTGACCCAGAACGAGCCACCGAGTATAAACATCTTGTCGGCGGTACGTGTACACTAAACAACAGGTTTTCATCGAAATCTTCCAGACACTTCGTGGTCAGACAGTCTCTCGATCGAGATGAGCAACAGCACACCTCTAACGCACGCGTACCGCCAGAGAATCGAACGAGATCTCAACGAGTGATACTATTATTTATTCTCCATCACCAGGCTCGAGATTAGCCCGAGATTGGAAGTCGAGACTGTCTCACCGTCTGAACGACGGAACGCACGCGAGCACGGGTGTCTCGTATCTGTTTATTCCGAGAGAAGAAAAATTGATAACCGACCCGCCAAAAAGAAACAAAGGATGTTTTTTGAACAACATCCGTTCAAGTAGTTCGGCCATCGTGTCTTTGAAAATGGAAAAACTGACATTGTTTTGTGTTTTGAGTGACGGAGCAAGTGACAGCTCGCAAGCCAGCTAGCTGGTTTGCCAACCAGACGGCCAGCGGAGCGACCGACGGAGAGCTCCGTGCTGCTGCCAGCACCATAACAAATCCAGATGGAAGGATGGAATCAAGACGGCCGGCGTAAAGATAAACCACCGCTCGTAGGGACGAGATAGCGCGACTAACCTGTAAGGATTCGACCTTTCCTTGGAGATCGAATTTGACCGTTTCCATCGGCGGACTCGGCACGGTGAGGGCTCCGTAGTATACGCACAGGAGAGCTCCGGTTCCGAGCACGTAGCCCGCGAGCATCAGAAGGATTTTCGGCCGTACCATTCTCGAGCTTCATAGTTCGAGTAGCGGCATAGTGTTCATCTTGGGAACGATTGTTGGACTTTCGACGGCTGCCGCCGTCTCCGTGGTCGTCGTCGACACTCAAGACACTGTAAACCGTGTTCCTCCTTCTGTGTGATGATGTCGGCGGTGGTGGCATCGAACTGGATGGGCGAGGACTTCGACGCCGGTGGCAAGGGCTCCTCGTGGAAAGCCGCCGCTGCGAAGGAGAAAGGGACTTACAAACCGTCGACTGAGTGAGCCACCATACAGCGGGCTCCCTGACTGACTGAGATTCCTGTCGGTTTGGCTCGCCGACGGCTGACCGGGCGCCTGACTTCGCTTCGAGGCCGGCCGGTCGGTCTGCGGCTCAGTCCCTCGTGCTCGCAGTCTATCAGTCAGGCAGTCAGTCGGTCGGCCGTCGCTCGTTCACGGTCTGAGCCTGGTGCTTCAACGGTCCCGCAGGCAAGGCTATGAATGGCAGGCGATCAGGCGATTATCCCAGCCTGAGGTACTCGGATGGACCCGGCTCACAAAACAGCGAGGGGAATTAGATTCCGGGGGGACTGGAGACTCATGTTCGACGCTGATAAGAGCGACACGCTGTCAGGCCAGAGGAAACCATTTCAACACTTCGACGTCCGCATCTCCCTCGGATCGGAAAAGGTTCGGAGAGAATTGTATGCCTCGCATCTGGTTCGAACTGGGCTAATCGTTCAAAGTACCTAAATCAATAATTTGAACTCAGGACAGCCCGGTCAGCATCGTGTCGCCCTTCCATCCACGTGAGCTTAGAAACGTCGCTCGCCAGACGAAGGCAGACTCAGTGGTCGCGCACAAATTCGATTGCAATCAACGTGAGGTGATATCGAGTTCTTCAATCATGGAAACGGTACAGCATTGACTGTTGGAACGCGCATGCTCTGCTCCCGGACCCGCCCCGGACAGGGAGCCCGCCCACGACATCAAATATGATGTACTCACATATTGGCATGAGAAATGTTCAATATGATATGATTGCCGACGAGGACGATGTTGGCGGCAAACGTTAGCTGCGGAAACTCCTCGGCGCGCTCTGTTCAGGGCTTCCGATCTGCGTCCGTTCTGGGCGTCGCGTAGAAGAGACGCTGGCAAATGCACTCCCTAGAGCCTAGTGCTCATACTCCGAGGTCTCGCCCATATTCCCGATTCTCGAGCCCTCCTCTTCCTCGGAGACAAACGGGAGAAAGGTTCAAACGTGGTCAAGCCGTAGACCGAAAACGCAGAAAAATCTCATACTCTTCGTTTATTCAAGATCTGAATCACGTGAATGTCTGGTCCCGATCTGAGGAGCGGGTGTCCATTGGGCTGTGAACTCCCGTGACTGGATGAGCGTTGACTGTGGTGACTCACGCGGTACACCCGAGGAAAATCAGAATCTGCCTCACAGCTGGTCAGGCGGATGATGGGATAAATGATACTGGCCTACAATCTCTTCTTTATTGAAAAATTCCGAGTATCGAAATATTTTCCCTCGAGTGGTAATGGGCGCTCTCGCTCCCCCTCGGTTCCTCGTTCCCCCCGGAGGACGGTCATTCGTCCCCGAGTAGTTTTCCGCGGCGTTGATCACGAGGAATGAAAATCAGAGACGAACTCGAAGGGCGCGCTGAGAGCCTACAGCGTGGAATTAAGGCAAGACGAACTCGTCAAAGAGGGACATTGAGCGCGTTCGACCCATCGTGTCATTTCAAATTTCGGAAGCGACGGCTTTAGTGTCACGCGATCTGGAATCGCTCATGGCTGACGGGGTCCATTCAGCGAGCGTCACTTTCTCTGAAAGCTCATCGAGTTTCAATAAAAGCGGAGAACTTTTCACGGGCGTGATTTCAATGATGACAACTCTCTGCTGAGGGCTTTTGTGCATCCTATCACGCAGTCCTGCACTGAATTTATTCGCGATTTCCCACATTTAGGCTGTGAACATGAAACCGTGGAAAAAATATCATAGTCTCCGGAGTTTCCATCTTTCTACCGGCGGATTAGAATCAGAAATTTCCTTCCGCGTAGCACGATCATTGGATGGGGGAGCTCCTTATCGCGATAATCGTGATAAGGAAGCCGTCGGTGCAAGGAACTTGGAATTCCGGATATAATCTGCAGGGACAGATCTCTTGCCTGATCCATTCGAGCAACTCAGATTGTCTCAGCCTGATTCCTCTTCCCAAGGAAACGGAATTCGAAAATTCCCATGATCCCGGGGATCATTCCAATAGGAGAGGTTTAGCGGGCTCTCCTCGTGACCTAAGCTTCCTAGAGAAAAATCAATAGGCCCTGTCGCGTCTGGGGAGGGATGCGTTGGCATTCCAAGCACTCAGAGAGCGCACAACGCCCCGAGCGGGATTCAGGATTCTCCGTCTAACTGACGTATTTATGGATCCGTATTTTCGTTTCCATGGAATTTGGATGGGCGAGTGATGTACGGGAGCGAGTAGTTTGCCATGGAGAAGTCAAACAAAAGGAGAAGGCTCTAGGCGGGGTGTATCCCGATTGATGTTCCGACTATCCTACCTCGGGAGCTCTCAAGACCGAGCTCTGAATTCTGTGCACTCGGTAATTCAAATGATGGAACTGGGGACCCGGACCTAAGCCGACATTTCTCGACTCCCCGGCGCACAGCTCCAGGATGGCCCTGATTCAATATGGGAATCCTCTGAATTTCCATCCGAATATCTCGATTCGAATGCAGCTCTCACTCCCATTCTTCCCAGAGATTTTGATTTCTCGGAAACTCTTGGATCCCCGAGGTATTGTGCACTCCGGTGCTGCTGACTCAGCGACAATGAGCGGGAAGCTCCTGTGATGACCCCGTTCGATGCCTTCTGCAAGTTTTCAATTCAGAGGGACGGGGAACCAAGTAAAAAAAGATCTGTTATTTGGATAGTGCCCTGCTCTTTCGAACGCTCCCAAGCGTCGCCGTCGCTTCTTCCGCCTTGTTCGGCTTGTGTTACAAGAATTTCGGCAGAGAAGGGGCTCATCGCAGCCTCGCCGCTGACTTCAGTTTCAGTGGCACCAGGGAACCCTCATGAGGGGAGAATGTTTCTGTTATGCAGCACATTGAATTTTCGTTCCAGGAATAGTGATGAAGCGTAGGTTCTCGGAGATCCACGACCGGAAATCGAACAGACAGGAGCGAGCTTACCCGGAGACAATAATGAAAGCATCGTATGATTATCATCAAATACCGACGTCATTATACCATGAGAGGTGTTCTGCCGTGATTCGAGAGTCAGCAATCGCGTTTTCTGCATATCGCCGGAAATTCAGGGAAAACTCCGATGTCCGGGGCCGATGGGACGGGATCTCCCTATCCTCTCGCTCTTGCTACGAGTCGTCGTATCCAATCCTATCCAATCTATATCTCGAGAGAGCCAGATAATGCGAAGGTGAGCTCGGCACAACGGAGGATCTGTGATTCGGATCGATTCCGGTGGACGAATGTCGCAAACAATTATTGGCGAACTAGTGCCGTAGTTTCCTGGAATGCCGAAATACACAAAAGAGGGGTGGGTGGTCTTCGCTTCATTGTACGCCCTCGTCTCAACAGAAGTTCGTATCCTTCCTTCTCTCATCTTTGCGGCGCTCAGTGTACTCCGCATAGGCTAGCAAAGTTACTTCCGCTCGTAGGATCGCATGGTGTGGCCGGAGCGAGATATCAGCGTCAAGCATAATCGCCCGAATCATCAGAGCTGGGATGTTCTTTCCAAAAAAACTTCGAGCTCCGGAGTGGGATCATCTTCAAACAGGCGAAACCGGATTGTGGGAAGTCCTTGTGTGAATGGTCCTCCCTGTGGAGGGAGACTTATCCTCCGTTCCGAGATATAAGGTGTCGCAGATCACAGACTTTATCCTCAATGCGCGTGGTGCGTCCAAGGCAATGATTTCAGCGAACTCCATGGGAAGGATCGAATAATAGCAGCTGACACGGAGACATAGAAATTATTTGCTTTGGCGAATCGAAGTTGAGACGCTCGAACCTCCGCAAGACTATCCCGCTGCAAACCTGCGAGTTTCTGCCATCCGGATTCGGCACCGCAGGGTATGATCCGAGGAAGTTGAGCGATATCACTACATGGGAACATCCGCTCGTTGAGGCTGCTCGAGTCTCCCTCGAAGTCATCATAGAAAATGGCGATGTTCTTGATGATGGTCATCCCCACCGTCTCCAGAGAGCTTGCATTTCCGAGTTCAAGGTTTTCTCGGACTCAGTAGCCTAGTGAGGCGGGGGCGGGGGGGCGGACCGCCCCGGGTGGCACTTCCTACGGAGCTTTTAGGGGCGGCATTTCGGGGTTTTGCATCTAAAAAAACGGAGTGTTTTCGAGGAAAAAATATCTGGCGGGGGGCGGCATTTTCGTCGAGCACGGTGAAAAAACGGAAAATTTCGAATCACCGCCCCGGGCGGCGCTCCGGCTCGCTACGCCACTGCTCGGACTACCCGGAAATTCTATGCTAATCAATCCCTGTTGGAGAAGTCTGTCTCTGGGGGAGAATCCGCGCTGGGAGCCTTTAGCGGGTGCTCCCCTCGATGGAAACGGATAAAAAGTTGCAGCTCCTTCCGGTTCACTGATCTCCGATCATCTTCACCGACTCTGGACTCCCGCGGCGCGTCCCTGAGAGGCCCTCCATATGCCCACCCGGAGCGGGGTAGGGCCCTTGAACTTGATTTTTCCGATTCCATTCGCAGGGGCCCATGGATGACTTTTTCTGCGTTCCTGCTGTTCAAGATATGCGCTCGACAGAATCTTGTTCCACTGGACTCCTCCGTCTCGATAAGGCTTAGAACGGTCACCCGGAGCTTCTCCCTGTCACCGTATAGGATGCCGAATCCGAAGTCAAGTACTCTCAGAACACAATGTTGGTATCGCTGTCGCAGGATGTCACATAGCAGCTCCGATCGCGGAAGTCCATGAGGATCCCGACGATTCCACAATTTAGAGTCTCAATGCGAGAGGCCAGTGCGGGTAAGCGTACTCATGTAGCTCCTGCGGACGACTCAGGATGATGTGCATATCGCCCCGTTCAGCAGTCAGCACTCCATTCTCCGTGCTCCCCATTTCGAGCTCTCTTGAGCGATTCCCAGAAGCCATTGGGATGAGATTGTGAGTCTCTCCAGTTGACCGAAGAAGGCTCGCGGGCGTGTGGGCGGTCGGCAGTAGGTCGAAAATTCCTCAATTCTAGAAGTTCTCATACACTATATACAAGGCGAAGTGTCGCGACTGCAGGAAGCGTCGTTCCATGTAACCGATGGATGAGCAGGTTCCTGCGTTGATGCAACGGGATCAATTTACGTTCCAAATCCATGCTCGCGAGCGACGTTCTATGATGATAATTGATTGCCCGAGAATTTGAAAAATATCGCTGTAGTTTCTTTCACAGTTAGCTCGCTTCCAGGACAATCAGCCTCCATTGATAAGCGTTCCGCGCCAAGGAATGCAAGTTTACCACTGTGGTGCGTAAGCTCGAGTCGGCTCGCTCGATTCCCGAATTCGCCGAGCAAGGTTGAAGGATCAGGCCCTCATCGAGTCATTAGTTTGACAAAGAAGACAATCGGAGCAGTTTCAGAGGAACACTCACTCCTGACGCCCCCAGGAGCAGAGCTCCAATGATCGAGATATATCCGGATTCGTCGATATGCGTGATGCAGAATGGCCCAATCAACGAACGCACTTGAGAGCATCATGCACCGCATGAACCAACTCTCCGAGACCGATTCTGTCGATTGACATTGATTGACTGGACAAGCGAAGTCGCGGGAAGCGAGCACTCCGTAGAGTCAGAGATCTCCCCCGGACTCGGACAAAGCGACGATCTCGAAACCAAGCATCCATCGAATGAGGAATGGTTGTCCTATGCAGTCACCGCTCGCCGATCGAAATTCACTATGTATAGAGCCATGAAACCGTTGATCCAGGAGCGCCCGATCAGGTTTTGTGTCTTGGAATGCGCCGTACCTCGAACATCCGAACTGTACACGGAATCTACCGATCGATTGAATCCAATACGCAGAAAATATCCTCGAAGAAAATGTCCCTCCCTGAGGTTTATTCATTCTTCCTATCGAGAGCGAGACTGATCCAGGTCCCTATTACAACACCGCATTCCCCGTTCCCCCTTCGGGATAGGTCAAACACGGACTCGGGACTCATGGTCGTAAGGTCGAGTCGAGATAAAATTCATTCAATGAAGCCTCTCCGAAGCGGATTAGGTACTCTTCTCTCGACCCCCTCCTTCGCTCAGGGCACGCTAGAAGCAGCTCCTTGGGAAGAAAAGTTTAGACATCCTTGGAGACTTTGACAACAGCAGCAATAATAATAATAATAATAATAATAATAATAATAATAATAATACAGATACCCTAGAAAGCATTTCGACGTCGGGATCAGAACGTCTCGCTAGGCAGAAATACATTATCACACAAGCGGCTCTATACAAGTTCTCTTGTAGACAGCATCCGAAAACCGTAAGAATTTGTCTTCGGAAATCAGAACATCAGCTGGAGCCGCATCACTTGGGCTCCAGAGCGATGAGTTTTCGATAGAGTGCCTGGAGGTATGTGAAAATGCATTTCCAGTCGGGTTTGTCCGTCAACAGCATATCTTCAGTCGCCAGGAGCGGTGTGACGCCCAGTTTTTCCCTGCAAATTCCATTCAAAGCGATGATGACAAACATGTTTGATCATTGCACTCCAGGACGGAGTCGCTGACTCCCGCCGAATGAGTATCGCAAAAGCTGGGAAGCGTCCGTGTGTTTCCACAATATTCTTAGAGGAACCCACTCAGCCGTGTTGAAAGCGAGGTCAAAGTTTTCCTTCTTGTTCGCCGGATCTAGAGCGGAATAGTCGAAGGCATCGGGCAGATGGTGATGAATCAGAGCACAGAAAGCCAGACCGTTGTTCCAAGAGGTGGAGAAATTCTCGATGTTCACGTTCTGGAATGAAAATCAATCGGAGCTCTTCTAACTTCGATCGGGAAACGGCCCTCCGAATCGCTGCGGCCTTGCCGCGTCCTCAACATGCAGGCGTCGCCCAGCAATGACGCTCCTAGGCGTCGGCGTCGCGCCGGAGCAATGCCTCGGTTTCCGCAAGTTGCGTCGCGTTATAACGAATGGAACAGCACGCTAGGACCCCAATTCCTCTGGGTCATTCTACATGAACGGGAGAATAAGTTCCAATTTGACCGAACGAGTTCGTTCTTGAAGCTGCGAAAGGTTTGTTCTTCAAGAACCACATCTGCTTGCTACATGCAACTGAGGCTAAGAGCGCGGGAGGTAGAGAAAGCTGACCTTGGTCGTCACTCAACAAGTGTAAGGTGCATTTCGCTGACTGCAAACGAGCCTGATCGTTTTGAAACAACCAGACCTTGTCAACTGTCTCGATTTGAAACTTATCTTCGGGACTTTTCTCCGGCTGAAGGGTCGCGATTCGCGAATAACCGGCGATCATGCATCACCATGATGAACAACGATGCCGGGTGAGCATGAGCCTACAGACTCTGTCTACATGCAGCGAGACCCCGGGATACACTCGGACGTTGATGGTGCTTGCTTTCAACACTTTCTCGAAGCGACCCTGAGGCGCTTCATTTTATTGACCGCCAGCAAGATACGCTGACGTCTGACGAAACACTTCGGATGTCTCATCAAAATTTACGCGTAGCGGCTCACGACAGTCACCTTGAGCCCAGAGCTTCGAGTCGGCTTTCAAGGCAGCAAAGTTTTCCAGAATCGCTTTTGTGTTTATTCCGGTGGTTCCTTCCCGCGAGCGCGGGATCCGAGCTCGTTTTTTCTCCACACTGTAGAGTGAATCTCCGAGCAGTCCCATTGTCGCCACCTGGCGGGTCGTCTGATAATAATTCGGATGAACTCACATCATATTCCTTGGTCTTAGCTTTCGCCCATCTGAGGAGCATGTCTTTTGCTTCGGCCACATTCATCGGCATCTTGACTCCTGGAATGAATAGAAGACCTGAGGAATTTCATCAATCACTGTGTCAATCCGCTGAGCTTAAACGGAATCTTAATGTCCATTCCGATAGCTTCTTCGATTGTCGGAGATTAGAGCTGAATCTGATGGGCTACGAGATGACGTTTCGCGCAGAAGTATTACCTCGATTCAATCAAACTCGCGGAAAAACCAGACGATTCTTACGATGGGGGTAGCGTCCGGGAGAAGCCCCGTAAACTGCAGCCCATTCTGTTACGCTGAATTTTGAGCGAAGAGAATCTGAGCTCCATCAAACACTCGGAGCCTGATGAAGCCTCCGGACTCATGCTCATTCGAGGCTTCCTTATCTCATCGCAAGAAGAGCGAAGCTTTGCATTCACTCAGCTCGAAAGACATACGGACCTTCTCTCGCGGTCACCGACTGACTCATCATTGCATCTGTGACTCGCTTGAAGTCAGATTAGAACCTGCTCTCAAACACCTCCCATTGCCTCGAGCTCTGCTTGCGCGCGATCCCGAATCATCGAAGTTTCGAATAAGAAAGCCGGAGATAATCGGGAGTACATCGCACCGAGGTAAAGGGAATGCTCTAGTTCTTTGGGGTGCGACTCAGGGTTGGGGAAAATCATAATCAAACCTATGACTATGATTAAAATCATAGTCAAAATCACAGATATCTGAAAATCACAAGTATGATTATGATTAGAGTCATAATCATAATCATAATCACAGCAATCCTGTGATTTTGCCGTAATCATACCCGTAATCATAGGATTTCCGTCAAGACACGGGTTTTGAGGATGATAGGTATGTATCTGGGGGGTTTCGGCATACTGGATCTCGATTCTTGCATGGGTTCGCCCTGATCCCCCCTCCTTCTCCTCCTGCGGCTCAGGCGAAGGCTCTCCTCGTCGATGTCGCCGTGTCGCGATCACTCGCCTGGATGTTGACCTTCCGCTCGCTCAGCGCGAAGCCCGGGAAATTTTTTCGCCTGCGCGGAATCTTGCGATGCTGGAAGCTGTGACTGCGGGTATGGTCACGCCTGTGATTATGATTATGAATTATGATTTCAATCTCAATCATCTTTATGTTTAATCATTGAATAATCCTGTACCCTGTGGTGCTAGGAACTGTGATTACGGGTATGATTACGCCTGTGATTATGATTATGGTTATGATTACAATCATAATCATAGTCACAAAAATCCGATCTGTGATTATAATCATAGTCATAGGTTTGATTATGATTTTCCCCAACCCTGGTGCGACTCGATGATCTTGAGCCTATCTGAGCTTTCGGAGAAATATAGGGAGATGCAGCACCGGGACGCCGGCGCCGTCGGAACGTCGCTACAGATCGGCACGGATGTCACTCCATCGAAAAACTCAACGGATCTTCTATGATTCTCGGACAATTCAGGGCGGGGAAAGCATGTGAGATCAGCCTCCGAAACTCGATGGCCGGTGTAGATGTGAGATGGGATCGTCAGCCATGCAAAGGGATTTCAGTCACTCACCGACAGGCGTACGTGAGTGGTTCAATAGTCTGCTTTTCCAGAGCAGTGGGCTCAGACATCGGCTCTAGTTCACTATATGTTCAAGTCGTTCTATGTGACCGCCCTATTGAGGGAGGGAAGAGGGTCAGGCGCCTACTGCCTAAACCGCATCTCAACCTCAGCAATCTCAGTGGTCTCCTTGAACAGTTATAAACAGTCATCGCTGCTGACTATCGAGACTTCTAAAAAATAGATCTGACTTTCAAACCCGTCGTATAACCTTAAAAGTACATCGGGAGTCCACAGCCTGGCTCTCTATCCCATCATCGGCAGACTCGATCCATGTGCACCCAGACACTCGGAGAGGTTGGAGAAAAGTCTAGCTCAAGGGCTTTCAGGAGCTTGATGGGAATGGGGAGCGAGCATCTCGCATCTTGAGAAGTTCAAGACGATCGCCGATCGTGACTTCACGGCGCGCCTCCAAGAGCACGGACGATCACATGACTTCAATCGCGAGGAAGGCGGTTGTATGGATGCTTCCCGCTAATGAGCCTCGAGGGAGCTGACTTTCCAGTGAGATTGCGCAAATTTCATGAGAAGCGTCTCCTTAGACTGTTTTTTTTCGAGGCCTCTGGGAAACGTCGAAAGCTTAATTTATTCGTGGTTGAGGGTAGGCATCCTATCTCGCCACATTATCCAGTCTGCGAGAGGCTATGCAGAAGCGAATGGATGGGAACGAACTCCTTTCTCATTTACACCAGCAGGGGACCCATGGAATCGCCGAAAGCTCGAGGATGTCACTTTCGTCCCGAGGCTACGCGGCGTGCCCTAAAACGTAACAGAAATCCGTCAACTATGCGGACGGTATGTCGAGTAATCAGCTCCTAGAACAAAGCGATAGCCGCTCAGTCAGTCCTCCCGATCGATTCGCGAAAGTCTTTGCGCAGCGAGGAAAGAAATCGCGTCGAACCACGGCATCAATACATTGCACGGGCGCAAGTCCTTGCTTCGATTCGGCCCGCTTGATCCGCTCGTCGAGGGAAGTCTCGCCCATCCGACAATATGATTTCGAGTCAAGCACGTGCCGTATTCAAGAAAGGGTTGGAATATCCTCGAGATTGAACTTATTCTCACATCGGAGGGAGGAGTTTCGCGAAGACTCTCCTTCAAAAGGTTGCTCCGTACGGGAAAACTAGCCTGCGATCGTCGCCGAACTCCGGAAGGTCTTTTGAGCTTGGCAATACAATATGATATATTCTGGAGTTAGGTACACCCAGAGCCCGAAATCCGTATGGAACGACGTTGGACAGCTTCCGATCGACTTCTTGACGAGGTCGTAGTTGCTCTCTAGACAGGAGAGCGGTGTGACTTGAAGAGGAAGATGCTACCTGGCCAAAGTTTTGCACAGCCAAAGGCAGAGCACGGGATCCTTCTTGATCAAGACGATCAAGCATAAGACGATGAGAGATCCATTAGAGCGAGCTCCGATCGGACAACATAGGAGATTCGGAGCCACAAATTGATGTTCGCAGTCATGGTGACCCAGATTCCGACTGAAGGCTGCTGTGCGGGAGGAAATCCCGTCGAGGGTGCAGTCGGAGGAGGTGAGGTCAGCCGGAGTACGACAGTTTCGGAGGAAGACAATGCCATGACCTCTCATGTGCACTGAACGTCGGAACCACTGATCGAACTTCAGGGTAGATTGCTCGAACAGTCGTTTGCAATTGGGCACCACATTATCGAATCTTCTGCGTGAATGAGATGCTAGACGTTTGAGGGAATGCGATGCCGTCGATGTACAAATGAAGTCGGAGCAGGGAGAGCGTGTTTGCCTAGAGGGCAGCCCGGCGTCGCATCGGAGCCAAAGAATGGAGAAGAATTGACCTTAACCCTGGAGTTTGTGTCACTTGGGTGATCTCGCATCAGGCTCACCACGAAAGGGTTGAGACCCAGCGCGTGAAGTCTCCTCATAAGCATCATATGATGTAGCCCATCGAGATAGTTCCTATCAGAAGACGTTCGTTTGTGATGATATCCGGATTTCTCTTACAGAGGATGATAATAATTCTTCCCACAAATAATAGTTCTCTTCCGAACTCTCTGTGCCCAGCGGCCGGCGATCACCGCCATTCGCCAATATGACTCACGTGCCGGAGCCGTCTGACTATCGACCCATCCAACGGAATCAGCAGGAATCCGATGCCGAGCTCGGAAACCTTCTTCTCTAGGAAGGCGTGCCGACATGGCGAACGGGCAACCGGCGACCGGCTGGCCCGCGTTCTCCACAGTCAAGAGCCTACAACGAGTGCACGAGCAAGAATATCTTATCCCCCTGTGGAATATCTCGTCGAGAAGAACGAAGCTCGGCGCGTGGTGGTTTGATTGACTCCATCCCACGAGCCTGCCTCTGGGCCACTAACCCAAAGTGGATGGTAGTGCCGTCGGGCCCGTGAGGAGCACCGTCTGCGCTCCCGAGCATATGCAGTGGCACTTTCTGAAAAACCGAGGAGAGCGTCATGCTCTTTCCACTGACAACAGACCGCATCGGGCCCTCTCCAGAGCGTCACATCATCGTGTGTCTGGTTTGTTTTGCCATCGCTCACTGTCGGAGTTCGCTTCTCTCCAGAGGAGAAGGACTGCGCTGCAGGAAGAATCGGAGCCGAAAAGTCGAACAGCTTAGGATGATCCATGAGTGGGGTGAACTTGTTGCTTCTGATGTGTCTTAAGCGATTGCCTTCGATGTCATGAGCATCACGAGCGTTGACTTGACCGATGTGAGTCGGGGGCCTCCGTCTGAAGCGGCCACCGACCTCAAGAAACATGAGAACGGGCGCGAACGTCTCCGCCGCCTGCTGCACTCCCAACGATTCCAAGTGAGCTATCCGTCGACATACAGCGATCATTCTGATCTTGATCAAGCCATTTCTCGGAGTGAGAGGCTAGGATTAGGATCTGTTGTTAGATGCTGACTTTCAGCAACAGAGAGAATAGTAATAAGGCTCAGGATAGACATAAGCTTTGATCGAAGCTTCGAATCATTAATGCCCTCACTCCGACAAGTTTACCTCAATGGATCCGCTCGATGAGACGCGTTCTTTCCTCATTATCAGCCGTTCACGGGCAACCCTCCGCCTGGCTGAAAGTCATTGAAGCGCGAAAGCAGACGGATTCAAGCTCTTATTTTAATCCAGCATTCTCATCGAACCCATGCATTCGCATTGTAGCTTTTTCTCTCCTAGATGGGACTCTGTATATCCTCTCTGAAGGTTTCTCTGACTCCCCAGCTCATCGTTTGCGTACTGATCATCCTGGATATCATCTTCATTATCGTTGAGCTTCTCGCCGAAATGAAGTTCTTGGAAACGAATATCCTCGAACTACCGGAGCACTCATTGTCAGAGAGCCAATGGGCTCATGTGGGTATCTCTGGAATGCAAAATTTTCTCTCTCGAGTCGATACCAGTCGATTCGTATCGTGTGTCAGAAAAAAGAGTTCATCGAGATTATCATCTCTCTGTTTCTACTGAGCGATAGCCTTTCACCCCATCCCGAGTAGCGTGCCTGCAAAACTGAGGAAGCCGTCCAGGATGACGCCCCTTCAATTTCAGTGGGCTCGTAGGTTGTCGATCACCGTCTTATTCATATTTCTGATCGAAATCTTCGTGAAGGTTTACGCATTCGGTTGCATCGATTTCTTCAAACACAAACTCGAGGCGAGTCCGATGGAACAGCTGCATGTCGTGTGCATTCCGACGCATCATCCCCCTATAACTTCGAATATCATTCGTCCTTCATGAATATTACCATAAGCAGCGGGTTGTCAGTCTGAAAAAAATCAAATTCGCAGGTTTTCGACGCTTTCATCGTCGTGACTTCCCTAATTTTCGATCTCACATTCCACCGGACGGAGTCGGCAGCCTCAATCGGCTCAGGATTAATTATTACGCTCAGGTTATGGCGAGTGGGCCGTCTGTTGAATGGTAAGCTGGCCCATATCTCACAAAATCATCACAGGACTTGACGCACTAATCTCATCGTACCACCCCCCGCCCTCCCCCCGACGACTGCGCGCCGAGAACTGTCGACCGGAGTTCTATCGTGAATCCACATGCGTGAAAACCTAGGCGGTCGAGACGACGGACGCTCCCTCGGAGCTGGCGAACCCGACGGGGAAGTAGCAGCCTCCTTCCACGAGAACTGGCGCTCCGCTTGCAAGAAACTGAACTGTATCGAAGGCTCTTTATTATCACATTCGCTTGATGATAAGACGGCTGCGGTGAATTAAGTTTCTATTTCCGTGCGACAGCAAAGTTTGCAACAAACCAGTCCACAGTTTCCTTCACGGCCTGTTCCATCGGAGTGAACTCGAACGATGGCAGGTACTTCCGTAACTTGGCGTTGTTGGCAGTTTTCTTGAACTGTCCGTCGGACTTCGTCGGATCCGTTTCGATACCGTTGCGCAAGTTCATAGCTTTGCAAATCATCTCAGCGACATGAGCGATACTGACCTCCTGTGATTCATCAACAGATAGAATGATCGGCTCTACCTCCGGATAATCCCGGACGGCCCATAGCAGTAATTTGCCCAAATCCAGACTGTAGATGAACTGGCGGAGGGGTTTTCCGGTGCCCCAGACTGTGAGCGGCGTTCCGGCTTCCTTCGCCAAATAAGATTTATGAATCAGGCCAGGCAAAACGTGTCCGTCTTCGATATTGAAATTGTCGTGAGGACCGAAAACATTCGTCGGGATGACCGACGTGAAGAAACGGCCATGCTGTTCGTTGTAGGCTCGATTCTGAATGTCGATTAGACGTTTCGCGTAAGAGTAACCGTAATTGCTTTGATGAGGGGGACCATTGTGCACCATGCTCTCATCTATGGGGTACTCGGTCTTGTCGGGGAAGATGCAGGTGGATAGACAAGATACAACTTTCGTCACATTGTGCTGGAATGCTGAGTTGAGAACGTTGTCGTTCATCGCCAAGTTGAAGCGTAGAAAATCGAGATTGCGTTGCATGTTCCGAAAGAGCCCTCCCACGAACGCAGCCAAGTGAAGAACGTGTGTCGGCTTATGCTTCTCGAAAATAGCTTCTACAGCTTTTGCGTCGCGCAAATCTGCGTCTTTCGACGAGAGGAAAATCCATACTTCGTCGGGTCGAGTGTTTGCCGGGTCTTCGAGTACTCTCCGGACACCCTGTCCTACGAGTCCGGAACCACCCGTCACGAGGATCCGTTTCACGATTCCCGTACCGGAGTTCGGCATGATCGGAGGTCGAGCAGTAACACAGGACAAAGATCAGGAGCAGAGTTTCTCGCGCAGAAAGAAGGCACAGAGAGGAATGTTATTGATGATACCGGCACAACTGCTGCAACTCCTCCGCTAGCGACATCGAACGTGGCTCCGTTCGGTTGACAGTCAAGCCTCTAGTTTGGCGAACTGTTGGGCCGAGGATTCGGAGGCGGACCTTCGAGCCCGGAGCGGAATCGACTATCCCGATCGACGAGGAAGGAGACCCTCCTTACCGTCGAATGTGTGTCTCTCAGCCGGATTCCGCAGGCACGACGTCAGCTCATGTTTGTGATTTTTGCTGACACGAACTTTTGGTCGGGCAGCCTTTACGCGTGTCCAGGTGCACGACCTACTCGCCTTCCGGAGCTTCTGACGAGACATATATTTGGACGTGCTCCGGCGTTGTCTCCGGAGTCTTCGCTGGGAACGAATCGATCCAGTCCTCCGAACATCGCCTGTTATGCGAAAGAATATGCGATTCCGTAGTGAGCTAGCTCCGAAGACAAGGAATGCCGGAAAATCTATCGGCGGAACTCTGAGCAATCCGATTGGACCGGGGTGCGAATTTCGTCGAGAGCGGATTGAAATGACGAATTATCGAGCTTTTCCCGTGAATTGCAGGAATAGTATTGACGGTCAAGATGCAGGCCGAGCGTCAACTGGAAAAAGAAATTCAACTTCGCGAAGACCTCAAACAGAAAATGATGACCCAGAGGGATTATTGCAACGCCTTGGAGCAAGACAATAAGTATTTGCGTCAATTACTCGCGGAAAACAGGATAAGAGCTCCACTCCCGGTGGATCCTCCTCACCTGGAGATACCCTTGAACTTCTGAAAAATCGAGGGAAACGAGCTATTTGAGTTCATTCGTTCCCGATGAATCCAGACGCATTCGTAGTGGGAGTTTCATGTTCCTACGGTACCTTCGGGAAAACTTACTCCGTACTTGCGGCTAAGCTATATCGGAGTTCTCTCATGAAGGAGACGAGTGCCATGGGAATCCTCTTTTTTCTCATTCGAATCCTCGATCGGAATTGTTGTATATTCACATTTTATGGCTCTGCATTCGTCGCTTCGCATTTCGAGTTTGTTTCAGAAGGATGTCCAGTTTTAATTGACCTATATTTCCTGTTATCAAAAATCGAATAAAAAGGTCGAGTTTTAATCACCGCGCGTCGTCACTCGTGGTCCATGACGAATTACGATCGTGAATCGCCATTCCGTCTTACTGAGGATGCTTACTGGAAGAATCGATAATTCCTTCGTGAATGACGAGGTTATGCGTCAAGACGATGAAGAGAGAGAGACGAATATGAATGGTAGAAGAGGTCGCTCCTCGAGCACAATAATGACAAAATTTCGTTCCATTGATCAGGGCAGGTCTTCCTTTTTTTATTTATCCCAGACACTCACGTGGGGGATCTTGATGTGAATGGATACAATGAACTTAATACGCCGCGTACGGGGAGGGAAGGAATGGGGGGTCCGCAGAGGCCAGATCCCGTATTTGGACCCGACAAAATCCCAAAACATCCGCCGAAATCTCGATGTAGCGATTCCACAAACCCGCATAATTTCGTGGAACTCATTTGATCTGCGGTACGATTACACGACCCCAGTCCGTGGACAAGATGACCGATTCTCGAGAGCAACCGCAGCTCCGGAATTTTCAAGTGCGCGAATAGGGCTCCATCGACTTCGAGAAGTTCACCAAAACATCGAAAATATCGTACGCTCCGTTTCCGGGATTAAAGTAAGTTCGATATGGAAAGACAATGATGGAGAAAGCAAGGAATCGTAGTGGTGAAAGAGCGTCCGGGCATCCCCGGAATCAGATGAGTTTTTGACAGGGCTCCCGAGCCAGGGGTGCGGAATGGTAAGGAAATGCAGGAAGTGCCACAAACGAAACATGCCTACGATGATTCTCGCGCACGCACCGAGGCACGCAATCGGGCGGCCGCTCATGGGAGTTTCTCCGAACTGCTAGATTTAGTATCGGCCGCCGTATCGGTTTCCGGGTGGGGGACCGCCGAATCGCTCGGCGCCGTAAGGAGGAGGTCTCCGGTTGTCGCCTCTGAGCCCGCCATTGGCGTAGGCAGGCTCCGGTCTATAGTAATCTCTCGGAGGGCTTCGTCGCGCGTAGTAGTCCATGCGTCTGTCGTCGAACTCGGGCCGATCGAAACCTCCTCCTGCTCCTCCTCTGGCATAATCGTCGTACCCGCCGCCGCCACCAACGCCGCGGTTGCCGTCGAATCTATCGTAGGGTCTACGTCGGTCGTAAGGAGCTTCGTCATATTGAACTTCATAGTTTGAGGGCGGACCACGTCTTTCGAACGCCGGGGGAGGTCGTCTGTCGTAGGGGGTTGGTCTGCCACCGCCCTGGCCTCTGAATCCCCCGCCACCGCCGTACCCAACGCCCCCGTATGGGCCGCCGCCGCCACCGCCCATTCGGCATTCTTTACTCCAGTGACCTTGCTTACCACACCGGAAGCACGTCATTTTCCCACCCATTCCTGGCTTCTGTCTCACGCGGGATCGAGATTGCTCGACGTTGATAGCAACGCCTCGAAACTCGTGTCCGTTGAGTGCAGCGATTGCCGCCTGAGCATCGGCATCGTTAGCCATATGGACGAAACCGTAGTCCTTGATGACGTCGCACTCCTGAACTTCACCGTGGGCTTCGAAGAGCGCGCGAACATCGTCCGTAGAAGTGCCTTCGGGGAGGCTACCAACGAAAATTTTCGTGGGCGCCATTTTCACACGCCGATGTCTTTGCTTCGATCAGAAAGAGAGCGAGAGAGACAATGGGTCGTGATTTTTCCTCTAATCCCGAACGTCGAATGAAATTTCCCGTTTCTCCTGTATAATTGTTCGTTCCGAGTCTTCGCTGCTTGGCTCCACGCTTGTTACGCGACCGCGCGCTCTGTTGGTTCCGCAAATCTGTAATACGCGCCGCAATCAAAAACGGATTATTCATTTGAGCTCATTCCAACAACGGATGGGTGGACCCTCCAAACGATTCGGACCATTTGCTCGCTTAAATCTTAGCGTGACCTTTGGAATATTCGGAACGGTGGCGATGCCTTGCCGCTTAATCGAAACGCTGCGCAACTCAATGGAAAGACTATCGCGACAGATTCGTCGCACACCGCTGGAGGCGGGCTCAGTTCAAGTGGGTATGTCGTTGCTCTACGCGGAACGATTCCCCAGGGAGAGCGCGCTGCGAGACCCGGTACTCCCAATAGCTCTCCTGGAGCCCAACGATTGGATCAAGGTTGTGCCGCAATACCGTGAACCGCTGGACTAGACCCATGAGCACGCACCCTCAATGCCCCGCGGTACGGGACACTTCAGAGCTCGAAGTCGCGCCGATTCCGATCGCCGTCCATGTGCGATCAATATCTCAGAAACCCCAGCGAAACGTCCCGCGGATTCGAGGCATAAAAAATTCTCGAGAGAATCTCTCGGACCGCGATGACTGGCGGGTCATCTTCGGTAGCGCGTTCGTTAGGAGGGTAGCCGATCATTAAAAACGGACGAGGCATCGAGTTTTCCCGAATGATGAGCAGGAAATATATGTGATCGGTGATCACTGTAGTCTCGTTCTCGATGCGATCGAACCGCTGAGAGCCGAACGACGCTTTGAACTCATGGTACGCGAAATGCAAAACACGCTGGCGCGTCAACTCGCCAGAAGATATGTAAAGGAAGGTAATCCAGAACACGCGGCCTCCCGCGACACGTCTAATTCCACTCGATAGCACGGCAGAACGTTTCCGGCTCTAAGAAGTCACTGAGTCAGGGGTGTGGAGGAGACAATGCTCATGAAGAAAACTAAGACGCGAAAATCCAATCGGCGGACCGCCGCTTAAAACTAACCTCTTGCTGCTCGTGATTCTGTCGATGTCGCCGCACGCGCTTTCTCAACCGGTGGCAATTATTCGACCGTTGTTCGACCACGCTCAAGCTCCCGCAATTATCTTCTCTGTGGCTGCAGATGCACGTACAATGAAGCACGTCGTCGTCTTCGCCGCTGCCGCTTTGGGAAGTGAAATTCAGCAAATCGTCGCAACGCGTTTTTTCCTACTACAGGGACTCAGACACGCTTCCCCGCTTATGAGAGCCTCGAAGCCTGCTCCTCGTCCACTTGTTTCGTCGGTTCTCAACAACGACTCGGATCATGCGGTTCCCCACCGGCGGAGTCCGTCGACAACGAAGCCTGCGCTCCACGCGGAGGAACACAATCTCACCCAGTAGAGATCACGCGGAGAATTCTCAACACCGATGGGCGCGATATCCGGAATTCGGATTGCCAGAGGGATGATTTGACTCTGTGAGATGTTCAACGGGCTCGTTTCCCCAAACGCGGTGGGTTTATGCGAGCTCCGTCCTCAAAACAAACGAAGCCATCTTTAGAATGCGAGGGAGAGGAGGAAAGAGCGGGCGCGCGAAATTCAAAATTTCAGAGGCGTCAACCCGACCGCGTTCGTAATGGGGGATGTTTGAACAATAGCGGCTCAATTCTCCGTGAGGTGCTCTAGCAATTCGGAGTAATTCAAAGCGGAGCCATATCGTTATCGTGGCTCGCGCGACAGAGCGGCGGGAATCGAGCGGGAACCGTAGGCCAAACATATCAGCATTAATTCCGCATTGGAATCTTGTATCAACACGGTGTCGCTGGATCACATCGTGATCCGGGCCGACGATGGGGCAGACGGAAAATAAATCTCCTCCGCCCTCGTCGCCTGCAAAGAACTCTATCTGCGCTCGGACGACCGACTTTATTCATTGTTCAATCATCGTATTCCAGGAATTTGTACAAAATATGACTTTCTCGTGGGTATATGTACTCATTCGACCGATTGCGCTACTTCAATAGGTCGATGACTCTCGGAAGGTGTCCTAGGCGCTGCCGAACGTGGATCGGGATAGAACTGCCCTCCGGATAGGATGTTTTAACACCGTTTCGATTAACGAAACAAAACTCGCTCGCTCTTCCCGCCATCGGAGCTTCGATGGCAACTTTGGTTCGATCGTAGAACTCTATGATGATCTCGCCCGAAGGCAACCTCCTAGCCACTCCGAGACCGTCGACGTGAACCTCTCGAGCTTTGACGAGTTTCGAAGACTGCACCGACTCCGGGCTGCGGTCGACGAGTGATGTGAAGTTCGTGTTGAGGGTGAGGTTGGATCTCGTCGAAGTGTCTCCATTCGTAGTTGTGCGTCGACCGAATATAGCCGGGAACATCTCTGGACTCGGATCGACTGCGCAGATGGACTCTTCCAGAGCCGATAGTTTGAGCGCAACCGTTTGTAGGAACTGCCAATCCTTAGCATCTATCGACGATGGGGAAACAACTTGATTGTTCAGCTTGATAGTACCGTCTTTCTGTCGCACAATTTTCTTCGGCGTCCCGGCGATACCGGCATCTTTGATCTCAACATCGCCATTCTCCATGAGGAAGCAAGCAGAATCACCCTGCGGAGGAGTTTTCTCTTTATTTGAATCCTCTCGTCACCATGTCGAACCATTCTCCTGTTTCTCCTGATTCCCTCGGATCGTGTCCCGGCGGATACATATGAGGGTTCATCTTGACTTACCTGATATAGAATTATTTTCACTGTTTTCTGTCGGACGAGGTGCACGAAACGCGACGCAATCGCGTATTTCTTCCATAACATCTTGGGCAAGCTTTCGAAGGAGAATCTGTCGTCGGTACCATCCAACGGCAGTCCTGCAGCCTGCGTCGGATGCCAGGCGATCCTCGGCTGGTAAACAACGATCCACTGTCCGTCGGACGACACTCTCAGCACGCTGTTGATCATTTCCCCCTTGAGGAACTCGACGACCACCTCACCAGTATCCAAGATGGAAAGCATCATTTTGCCGGACTTGATTCGCGTGGCTTTGAGACGAGTAGTGTTCAGGGGCTCACTGGGTTTGGGACCGTAGGCAGAGTTCGACGCTTTGGAGGGCACCGGTAGGCGAGCCCTATTTAGAAGGGACACGCTCCTGCACATGAAGGGATGCGACAACACCTCCGAAAGTCGGATCCTCTGTCTAGGATCTTTCTGCAATAACTTTCCAATCAAATCTCGAGCCTCCGCCGATAAATTGCTGGGGATTTGGATACTGCTCATGACGACTTTCGTTAGCGTGGACCGAATTTTGGGATCGTGGAATGGCGGCGATCCAGTGAGGAAAGTGTACAGCATGCATCCCAACGACCACAGATCAACTTCTAGCCCGTGTCCGGAGCGGGCCGCGATCTCGGGAGGTATGTAGTTTGGAGTTCCACACATTGTCGTGTGTTTTTCGGAGGGGTACCTTAGTTGGGTAGCTAGACCGAAATCACTGATCTTCACTTGTAGATCCTGAGTCAGGAGGAGATTACTCAGTGAAAGGTCTCGGTGCAAGATGTTGTGGCTCTGTAGATATTGCATTCCGTGTGCGACCTGCACTAGGAAATGCCGAGCCTCCGTCTCGCTCAATGTTTCACGCGTCTCTAAGTACTTCTGCACTTCGCCCCCGTGACAGAACTCCACGATGAGGTAGACGTTCGCGTCATCTTCAAAGAATGTCAACAGCTCGACGATTGACGGGTGCCGGAGTCGACAATGTATGGAGACCTTGAAGCAGAGAAATTGTGTCGTTAGGGATAAGTTCCGAATATGAGAGCGGGAACGAACCGTCACAGGTGTACGGACAGAGCAATCGATTCCGATGGAGGAATCGGGAATCCACACCCACTCAATCAACTCAAATTACCTCTTGCTGCACTCTCGAAGTGAGTCCCGCCGCCCGCATCTGCTCCTTGTCGATCATCTGGTATGGGAAGAAAGAACGAACGTCAGGGCGACACAGTATCAGAAGGCTCGGAATTCATTCGGCTCACGGGTCTTCACTAGAAATGCTTTCATTTGACGTGAGAGGAAAGAGAATGTGACTTGGAGGTCATACCTTGATTGCAACATCGACACCAGTCTTCCGACAGGTGCCATGGTAGACATGGGCAAAGCCACCTCTGCCGAGGAGCTTTGTGATTTCGTAGTCTTCGATTCGCTGACCGAGTTCTTTCGTTAAGTCGATCATCGCGGTCAGTCCAAGTCATGCTCAGAGCATTCTTGAGTTTCGAGAATGCTTACGAACTCGGCACACTTCCACTTCATCAAAGACCGAAGATTCTGACCCTTTCCGTCTAGGATCTTTTGTTTTTTTCTGAAGGGCTGTCTCTCCACTCGAAGTGTACGAAAACCGCCAACGGCTTTTCGCTTTAAATATGGCGCGGCTCTGCAGACGCGCGTCGACGATGGGGTGCCCCTCACTCGTAGCGCACTTTACCAAAACTAACTGGAAAACGCATTAGTCGCGGACCGATAGGCCCGTCGATCCAGACTCGACCCCTTGATGAACCGTTGAGCCGCGCTCCGATATGGGTTTTTCGTCTGTGACAATCATACTGCTTCGAGATTCGAGATCCGACCCGCCCGACCCGGCGGCGGGATACGAGCAGACAGCATGACCATCATGATGATGGTGATCATCATCATCACTGCCAGCTGATCCGATATGTTCGTGTGCAATGAAAACAACACTTAAGAGCCGCGATATTCTCCCAAGTTTCTGATTCTCTTCTGACAGTTGCATAATCTGTGCTCTCATTCCGCAAAATATTTCAATCATGGTCCCCAACCTCCCCTTCACCAATGATCGGCATCTCGGGGAGAACTGAGTCGGGCGTTCGCTCACATTGTGTATCTCACGGCGGACCAAGTTCTGGGAGAGACGCATCCGATCATACTGTCGTACTCCTGTCAGAGGCGTTCTGGAGAACATGACAGAAGAAACACCGGATTCCGATGGGAAGTTGGAAGAATTCGCTACAGCGGTGAACGACTTTTACCATAAACGGAAAGTCTTCTACAAAGAACACCCCGAATGTAGAGAGTGTGATTTCGAGGAGATGCTCAGTGAGAAGGGCAAAGAGCTGCTGCAAGTATATGAACCGCTCCTGTCGACTTTTAGAGGTAAGAAAACATCTGTCACCGACGATGATTCTTTTAGTTGACTTCAATCCACATATAATATAAAACACGGTCATCTCGTGCCGAATGAATCAGAGCTGTAAATTCATTCATGATGTTAATGGGTCCAACACAAGATTCGACGACGACGGCGAGCTAATACAAAGAATACCCTCCCTCAGGCACGGAGAAGTCTCGATGCCTCATGCTTATAGGTCGAGTCCACAATGCCTCGAATACGTACTCGAAGCAAGCGGAAGAATACTTGTACAAAGCCGTTAAGATGAATCCCAAATTATCTGAGGCGTGGAACGCTCTAGGCGAATGCTATTACAAGAACAATCAAGTTGACAAGGCTGTGAACTGTTTCCAATGCGTGTTGAAGCACGTGAAGGACAAGGTGGCACTCAGGAACCTCTCGAAAGTCATGCGGAGTCAGGACAGAATAAATCCCACCAGCTTGCAAGAGAGCATCAAACGCTCACAGGAAGCTCTGGAGATCGATCTCAACGACGGCGCGTCTTGGTTCAATCTCGGCAATGCTTACCTCACGGCATTCTTCTACGGGGGGCAGCCTGAGCGAGTCCTTCGGCAATCCCTTTTCTGCTATCGGAAAGCCTTGGCGGACGAGAGTCAGAACGACGACCCCGACCTCCACTTCAGTCTCGCCGAGGCCTCGAAGTACACGGAAGATTTCCAGACGGCCTTGGCCAGCTACGATAACGCGCACAAATGCAACCCCACCTGGACGGTACCCTTGGAGAAGATAGAAAATCTCGAGATGTATCTTAATGATGTGAATGAAGCTGTCACCCTCAAGGGTAAACTTCGACCGAAGAAATTGGAGCAGATGCTAAAGACTATCAAACCTCATCATTGTACCGTTTCGGTACGACCAGGAAGGACCTTAGAGATATCGAATGGGAAAAAACGTCGGAGGACCATGATTGGCACATCATTCTGAAAGTGAGTTCGAGACAGTCGAGTTGCTCCCTGTCATTTCCTTATGGTGTGGATTTTGGTCCGGAAGATACCACGCTATCGGAATCGACATAATGTGTCTCCTTTCCACAGGTCGTCACGACGCTGAGTAGTCGTGCATTGGCGTTCACGTGTTGCGCCGTGGACGAAAACCAGGATTGCGTGGCCGTGAGCATCTTCAATTTGGATGAGGGGAAAGCTTTCATCGTGGGCGATACAATCGCGATAGCTGGTCCTGAACCGAAAGTCCATTGTGTGACTTTACGGAATGACGTGAAAATTTCGTACAAATCCCTCCGAGTGTCCGACCCGCGAACGATAGCGGTCAATGGACGGCTGATCACTAACAAATGGCTCGCCCCTGTGATGCTGACTACGGAACTCTACAATTCATGATTCAGATCGTTCCTCGAGCCATTCGAGGCAAGGATTCCGAAGAAGGTCAGACACTGCGGGAAGGAGACTCCCGCGCAATAGGGCTTCCCTTCCGATTTTCTGGCTTTTCCCACTGTCGCTCGTCTGGAGAAAACGCCCAGGACCATCATTCAACGTGCCTTATCTCATAGGACCACGAGGTTTTGCATGCAGCAATCGGTTGAGCGTAAGAGCCTCGACGAACATCCGAATGGTCTTCGCCAACCGCGTGGAGATCGCGACCGAATGGAGCCGCTCCCGGATATGATAATAATAAACATGAGGCATTCCGAGATGGGAGTATTTATTGTCAGCCTCTTTCGTTTGTATTTCGACAAGCTGAGTCCGACAGAATTTATCGTCGGACAATCTTTGTATAGTATTAGCTTCGGACATGGATTTACAGGTTCGGGGATTCGAGCAATTTCTCCCATTCGATCGAGACGTCGTACACTTGGCATTTGAGCCAATAGCGATAATTTTCCTTGAAATCAGGAAGTAGCTCGAATTGCCGTCCCAGCACGGAGAGGAAGCAGTTGTCCACGGGGGTAATGTCCAGCAGAGGGTCTTTATCGGAGAAATCAAGAGCGTTAGCCAGGCCTTGGTTCTGGTTGCCGGGCAGCCGATCGTAACGGCGTCTGTGATAATCGTTGATGGCAGCCTGGAGCGAAAACTCTTCTCCCTGGAAGAAAGAGTTTCTTGTGTCATGAAGCGGATCGATTGGAAAAAAATCAATGGAACGAGCCATGGCATCTCAACAGCTCCCTCACCTGGAAATCCCACGGCCGCGCGTCGAGATCGCCTCCGTAAGCCCAGTCGTCACCTAGGCGATGGCGAACCTTCTGGTAGATAGCCGACATGGTCTTCATGTTGGTCTTTCGCCATTGACGGCCCAGGTACTTGGTCTGCATTTTCAGCAGCTTGAGGGCGTACAGTTGAAGCATTGCCTGACGCACCTTGAGGGCACGCTTGAGTATTGGGGCGCTCTTAAAGACGACAAGCATCATGACCCGCGAGTGTTTGTTTTTGGTAAGTTTGTTCAGAATTCTCAGAAGGTTGATACAGGCGAAGACGTTACGCCAGCAGTATAATTGCCCCGCCACTTCCGTGGAGCCTTCAAGCATCTCCGAAGTCAATTCTCCGGGGCTTTCTAAGATCACTCTAGGGAACTCGAACGCCAGGAGGGTATGTCTGGCGGCGGCGTAGGAAACAACGTTCTGGTTGAAGAATTTCAGTACAAGCGGGATGCAATTGGCAAACATCAGTTGTTGCGCGAGGTATTCAAACTGCAGGCAGTGCGAAATTTTGACGTGCTTCACGAGCAGAAGCAGAATCGCCGAAATCGCTTTGACCAGTATTTCTTTGTGTCGATTGATGTCCGCGGCCAACACGGTACTCTGAACGGTGGTCATGCAGTTCTCCACCGTGAGGTCGTGCGTTGGCAGCAAGTCCGCGAGAATGTTCACCGACTCCGTCTTCGCCTTCGACGTGGGAGCCGCAGCCAGAAGGATTTTCAACAGCGAGATCATATGCTGCGGCATGTGCGGCAGTAGAGCCTGGTAGAGTCTGGAAAAGATGAGGTGCCCTCATTGATCTATCGCAGGGACCTCTCTCCGGTTATGAGCTCAGTCCGAGTGACTCGGGGGACGGTCTTAATCTATTTACCTTTCGATAGGTGTGTCAGCCAAATCAATCGGATGGGTATACGGATGTCTTTCGATTTTCATTTCGAGCATGATCTGAACTTCGCTGAGAGGTGTGTATTTGTGCTTCTCGAGAATTCTGAGGCCCTCGTGTACGGGCTCGGGCAAGCCAGCAAGCGTGGTCCTATTTTGGCAAAGACTTAATTTTGTTCAACTTATTGCGACCCCATATGTATCTATCGACGCGAAAGGACCGATACAAGACTCAAGGGATAGAAGAAAGGAATCCGATGACATGATCAAAGGACTCACGTGTCGTTCGGAAGCTGGAATCCCACGAACTTCATACGAGCTTGAGCTAGGAAATTATCTATATCTCTCAGGGCAGCCTTCGGCTGCCATGGCAAACAGCGTCTCTCTTTGCTCTCAGGTGACGACTTAGATTTCGGTTCTTTTTCAACCGACTCTGAGTGCGCAATCTGAGTCTCGCCAACGACTAGAGGTTCTCTGGAAGGAACAGACGAACTCTATTAAAGAGGTCTTCGGAATAAACCAATGTCGTGAGAGCTTTCGGAACATTCAGGGGTCTGAAGACAACTTCGAGCTCTCTCAGGCTGAACATACGCGATTGGCTCGTCGGGAAGAACATCCGGCATTTCGGTCGGATCGATTTGATTTTCGACGTTGTTCGCAGCTTCTTGGTCATCCATTGAGCTCTGTTTGACGAGACTCTGCCGTTTGAACTGCATCCGGAAAGACTTGCGTTGTTGTTGAACTTCGATCATGTCGACGAGAGCTGCCGGGGGCGAAGCGGGACGCATCGTCCGCACGACATCGGTCGTGTCGGGTGGGCCGGGAGGCAGACCTTCCTGTGGAAACGTAGAACATCGTATTTCCGATGATCATTCAAGAATGGAGGACATGGAGGATATAGGTCCGTCCCGAGTACCCGCTACTGGATTCGATTTTTCGTCCTTCTTCTCCCCCTATTCCGTTTTAGGCCGGTGGCAAATGAACCTTTTCCCTAGCAGCCGCTCGGAGATTCTTCAAGTCTTCGATTCCTCCGAGCGAGAGGATGAGAGTTTTCCATAGGAGCAACAGAAGCTTCTTCACAGGGAAGTGTTGTGAAGTCCCGTTACAGAAAGCCGTTATCATTTTCAGAAGAATCACGGCCATGATCTCGTTGTTATCGAAGCTGCCGGACAATTCGTCACAGAAAGCTTTCTTCAGGGCGATTTCGTCCGCTGGACTCTCGGGTCCGATGTGGCGAAACACCTGGAAGAGCATAGACGGGATCCCGTAAGAAACTCGCGTGGTCTTAGAGCTCGAGTCCCACCGTCACCTGACACTGGTTTCTGATATAGCATGATGGAAGGGAAGTGTAGCGCAATACTCGCCTCGGTTATGGTGCACATGGTGGTCAGAATGTCTCGGAGTCTTCTTGAATCCCCCATGGCTACGTTGGGGGGCGATTTGGGGGGCGGTTTTTCTGCTTCCAGGCGCAGAAGCTGCACGAGGATCGGCCACGCCCCCAGGCGATACAGGAGCAAGCAGTTCTCCTGGATATTCGAAATCACCCGAGGTATCCGGTCGCACATGTCTGTGTCCTTGATCTCGTGCTCCGCCCAGGCGCCCTGTGAAAGGAGAAGGCCTCCGTCGGATCCGTTCGTTCGCAATATCCTGGCCCGAACGACTGGGATCATCCACTACGAGGCGGCACGAGCCTCGCCCCACGGATTGATCTGATTCGATGTTTCGAGGAATTCCCGAATTTATGGTGGAGGAGACGGCACACGATCACAAACCTGTGCCACGTAGAGAATCGCCCGAACGGCATCCTTGCGAACTTTCGGGTTTGCGCTTTCTGCGGCTTCGAGAAGTCGTCGGACAACAGAAACTTTCTTGTCCTGTTTCCAGCCGGTCGAAAATTCTTGAAACTTCTGAGCACATGACTGGAATTCATTCTTCTCGGAGTACGAATAAATTTCAGCGATCTCGAGCTGGAAAAAGATCACTGTCAATGAGTACGATATTTAAAAATTGACGGGCTGATTATCGGGGTGGGAAAAGGGGATTCTGGCGTGACATTCACGCGCTCCCGACCGGAAGAATCCTCAGGGACATGTCGCAAAATCGTTTGAGAGAGCTCGTCAGCTGTTTTCGGCGAGTCTCTCGGAGGGATGCTGGCCTCAGCTGCCGTGTCGACTTGGTCTGGCTCCGACCGAAATCTTCATGCGGACCTTTCCTAAGCGACGATATCACGCAGCGAGATGGTTTCGATGGAATTCATTAGAGCGCACCATCTATCTAAATTCATGAGAGTGCTCTAACCTCAAGAGTGTCCGCATCGGCGTACTGGAAGTCCAGGTCACCCAACTCGGGGCCTGCTCCATTACCCTGGTCCATCTGGTCGTCGGCGCTCACCGATTCCGGACCCAGATCATTCAATTCAACGGATCCTCGTTGGATATCACATACTCTTTAGCGAAATGCGTTCCCTTTGCAGCCGACTGGCCGTTGGATCTAGACTGCTGATCCGTACGGCCTGGTGGGAGCCACGATCCGCATCTGTCCGCTACTCGTTTGAAATGGAAGCGGCCCGACAGCTGTCAAAGTTGGGCAAGAGCCTTTCTAAACAAAATGAGCATTCCTACATGAGCGAAGAAACTTCAAGTTTCACGCACTCGAGGGATGGACCAATCGTAATATCTGAAAATTGGCACTCCAGCTCGATTTCGAAAAGATCATGATACGGTCATCATGATATTTTCCTCATTTGCTCAACAGGCCGGAAAACTCGCCTGGAGAGCCTTGTTCACGACGCCTTTTCCGCAAGACTTCCCGGAAATTCGCTTCCAAGAGGGTCTCCGGCTTCAGTACATCGTCGCCTTCGTCCAATTCCGTATCGTGGACACAGGTCCTCGACACACAAGTATTCGGGGCTTTTCAGAGCATCCAGATCTGAAAGACGTGACACTTGACCCACGACATGCTCGGCTCCAGAGGTTGAAACGTCTAGCGCACTGGGAACGGAGCGTATTTGTTTGGCGCGGTTCCCGCACAGTCACTCTCGTCGCGTGGAAGCCACACGACCAGGGAATGTCCATTCCCGATGACAGTATCCGGCAGGAGTTCGGCCAGGGTCCGACTCGCCGGCCGGTAGACAAACTTGTGCCACAGAATTGGGAGCATTTGTCTTCAATACTTGCGGCCCTTTGTCTCTCGCGCGGGCGATACGTTTCGCGTGATCGCAGGAGGGATGAAAACTTGGGGGAAAAAATATCAATGCATGAAAGAATAACGCTAGGTCTGTGAAATTTTATCCGCGTGAACGGCACACGTTTATTCGGTCAGAACAGCTCGGACGCAGATTAATTGAGTTTCACTTCGTGCGATTCCGCGATTTCCTCGGAAGCGCAGCCGGAATCTTAAGGCTAAACCGAGCCGACCTTAAACGTACAACCGCAGGAAGCATTTTCTCTCGCGGAAGAGCGAACTCAACATAGCCCGACCGGTGCGGCGGGAGGATCGATTGCGAATTCATTCTAAATCCGTGATACCTATCTCGATACATCCATAGCTGGCTGCGACGCTCTTCGAAAATACATCATGATTCATCGAATATATTTACAGAGAATATGACTTTTATCCACCCTGTACGTTTTCCCCTTCCGTCTCAGACGTTTTATCCCTCTACAGTTCCGCTTTGGAGTTCATAGAAATAAATTACGACTGGAGCTGCTAAGACAGCTCATCAGAAACTTCATCAACCGGGCTGAGCGCCGGAACGCTGCAACATCTTCGGTTAGCAGTCAGATCCGTTCGTCTCGGGACTTGAACATGAATCACAAGCTTTGGTTTGGGGCTCGCGCATCACGCGAGATCGAAATTCTCGAGCACTATTCATCCGTGTCAGCATTCGGATCTGATACCTAAATTAGGATGTTCCGTCCATGGAAAGTGCTGTAGCCAGGCGACGGTAATTCGTCGTCGTTGTCGTTCATGAGGAACGACGTGTCGTCGTACCGGCTAGCACAAGTGCAGATGAGACGTCCACGTTTTCTGCGCTTGAGGTAGCGCTTCAGCAGCTTGACCGGAGCCACTGGGAATTCTCGGTCCGTTTCGAGAGTATCCTTGTATTGGACAACGATACCGGTCAGCGAAAGGACGAGCCATATACAGATGAGAATGACGTCGATTACGGCGAACGGTACTTGATTGTGAGTATGGATGGATGTTGTTGCCTCGAAGCGGGCCCTGGCAACGTCGACAATCTTCGAGAAGGTCGAATGGAGGAAAACTCTGTCCACAGCGTACAGACTGCTGAAGGATCCGACGACGGCGGAGGCTACGATGCTCAGAAGCTGCGTGGTGGGTAGAAGCAGCGCGGTTATGCTCAACATCGTGCAAATCGTGACCGTTCGATAAGCGAACACAGACCTGAATATGAACAGATTTCCAACGGGCGTGAAGAAGAATATCGCCGTGATCAGAAGACCCAGCAGAAAACCAGAGGGGATCACGGCGATCACTGGGATCCCGAAAAAGAACCAAATGCCCAGGAATAGTGTTGCGACGGATGCGGCCAGGGCCACGCTCGCAACGGGGTCCATCAGGGGTTCGAACACCAGGAGGCTGAGCACGAACGCTGCCAAGGCGATCTGGGTCTTGAGGAAACGGTGTCCTGCAAGAGCCATGCACAATGCCATGGCGGTAAAAACGGCCAACGCTATCACCGAACCCGTCGATGTCCGGCATGCCGCCAAGAAAGGATAATCGCCGCAGCCCAGGGTCGCTACGGGCACGTAAGCGGCGGCGGTGGAGTACCCACTGCGATAGATCTGCGTGACGACCACGCCGTAAATCGCGCGATTCTGCGGATACGCGACGAAGATATTCCTCGTTTTCGGTGAATCCAGCGTGGCGTGGACTCTGGTCGCGTGTTTGCGAATCTTGTGGGCATCGCTCATCAGCTGCAGGGCCTTGTGGTAGTCCTCGTTGTGACCCATGTAGTAGAGATAGATTTCGTAACGGAGCGCGGAAAAACTCTCCTGGCAAGTGGCCTTGTCCGTGGCCAAGCTGCCTGCGCGGGCGTGCTGGAAGTCGATGCTGATCTCCGTTGGTGAGTAGAGATTCAGTCTGAGGTACGGGGCTACCCTCACAGGAAACTCCATGTTACAGCCGCCCGGAGTGGGGTCAACTTTGCTGTAACCGACCGCTATCAAGAGAACAGTCAAATTTCTGGAGGTCTGCTCGTTGATGAGGAACACTCTCGCGTCCGAGCACGGCCGGAGCAAACCGGCGTTCCGCGAGCTGTGACTGTTGTTGCCGCGGGGGTACTCGTCGTACGATAGCGTGACGTTGGCTCCGTACTTGGTGTGGGCTTGGAAGAGCACGAATGAAACTTCATCCGGGCATTCGGCTTCGACCGTTTGTTTCTCCCTCGGTCGCAAGACGACGGCCGTCGCCGGACTCCGGTTCGAATCGCTGATCTTGAATAGCACTTCGGCGCTTGCACCCGAAACCCACAAAACGAATGAAACTGTCACCAAAATCAATGCGGAACGGCTCCCCACTGCCATGTTTGTACCCGTATCTCTTATCTTCTGGATGGAAGTCTACCAGCGAGCTTTGTCTTCTTTTTGAGCACTCTCCAGTAGCAAAAGCGTCGACAACGACGGCGATGGCAGCGGGAGCAACACCATCGACCAGGGTACTCCTCACCACCTCCGGTTGCTGCGGCGGGGTGCTCGATTCAAGGAACAAACTCGTCCAGTTTGTTTGGGCGGCCATTTTTAAAGGTCACAAGCCGCTCGGCCAGAAAGGAGCGATGTCATCATAGAAGCTTTTCAGCTTCGTTCCTAATTTCCACAGCCGCTCTCGACTCGCTTCTTCCGCGGTGAGGGCAATCGGATCTTCTCGAATTAGCTCCGGAACTAGCAGAGCGATACCTGTTCCCACCAGAAACCCTGCGAGCTTGACCCGAATCCTTGGCTGTCAGAGCGCTCGGGGCCCGCGCTGTAGTTCCATTTGACACGTAATTCCGCCGGAACAGAACGAAGATACCCTCTGCATGCGAGAAACGTAATTTTTTGTTCGGCGGGATTGTTCCAGCAAGCTCAAGAGAGACCGTGATCGCGACAGCCGCGGGCGGTCATGCACGTAATGCTCCTAAGTGAGTAAGAAGTCGGATTCCTGGGGGCGTTGTGAAAGTCAGAGGCTTATTATCGGCGGAGTTCAAGCCTTTCGCGCTGCTACCGCGGAGCCAGACCGACGTGCTAGCCAGAGTTCCCTGAAAATCGTCTAACCTTCTCAATCCAGCTCTTAGCTATGACTGCCACCCGTGCGCTTGCTCCCGAATGAGTCGCGCCCCAGAGAGATCCGGAAATTTTCGTAGTAAAACTCCTGATCGTCTTGAGAGTAGCGCGTCGGATCGATTATTATCGACGCGCAGCCACGAGCCCGAAGCCTGACCTATATTGCATGTTAAGCGTTTTTCTCCTTTTTTGAACTTCATGCCGGTGAAATAAGTTTCAAGAATAAGCTAAGGCCATCAATCTGGACCAGCTGCCACGATTAGCTTGACCACCAATGATGAGGAATCTCGGCTCCGCTCCGCAAAGCACAGCCTGGAAGGGTGCTCAGGGGGTTGGGCGCCCGTCCATTGACGACCCTCCCGAGATGGGTTGAGGGATCCACCTGATGAGCGAACTCGCTGCTCGGGGCGACATTCTTGGCGGAAAAGCCTCGGTTGACGTTCACGGCGGAATTCGGGGATCCTCACGCTCATCTACCTACTCGCCATTTTGATGTATGCATTCGTCCGCCAGATCGATGTCTCGAGTGATGAGCGGCGATGTTGAACTCCGGCTTGTCGCTCTCGGGAGCTTCGACTCGAGGGATTCAACTTTCAGGTACGTACTCGAAATGAGCGATCCTGGGCGAAGATCGTCGAGGCTACTCCAGTAAGCTGCTTATCAGCATGATGAACAGTCTTATCGACTGATAAGACTTGATTATTGAGGCAAGTCTCGATCGGTCCTCGTCAATCGCCGAATATCTAAATCCCGATATCGCCGATTGATGCTTGCTACCGCGAAATCGCGGAGGACACGACCTCGGAGGCTCGCCCTTGTGAGAAGTACAACACGCGACGGATCGGATACCTCAACCAAGTTTCAGGGGGTAGCCCTGGAACTTGGTGGTTGTTTTCCCTCTGTGCTCTCGATCGCGGGAAAACCAGTTCCTTCGGATACATGAAGATCAACGACCGCATGCAAAGGAGAATATGTCAGCAAAAAGTCATTCAGACCCATGGCCGAGGTCGACGCCAGCGGGAACAATCGGTAGGGCACCTTAGATCGAAAAGACGGCGCGAAATCGATTAGCGCATCCCTGTAATAAGCCGTTTAAACGCTGGGTCGATGACGATCGACGCAGATCAGATTGATAGGCTTCTCCAGCGGAAAGACGAGGGCGGGGATGATTTGCAATCTTATCTCACGGGAGAAGAGGTTCAAACCTTCTTCCGATCGAAAATCTAGAGCGATTGAACGTTCCGCGGGAGAAGAGAGCTAACTAGCTCATCGAGGCCGACGGCAGGTGTTCTCGAACGCCGGAAAGATCGCCTCTCGAGGTGAAGCGGTCGCGTTTTCCCGTCTGCGGCCGGATCGAATGTGTGGAGAACCTCAATGGTGGAATGCGGTTCCCCAATCAGAATAGCGCAACCTTGAACTGCTCAATATGTATAACATTAGTCGTCGCTGATCACAGACCCGACTATTCGCTCGGCGATCTGAAATTCAGGCCGCAAAATGTCCGAAAATAGGTCGTCGCTCATTAGCTGTCCTCAAGACGACTGTGGGCTTGGACGAGTTCCAAGGAGTCTAATTCGGATAAGGGAACTTCACGAAGGGCACATCACGACAAGGACTCGACGGGATTCAGCTAAGCAGACTTTGCCAAACGCGAAACTTCTCCCTCACCCGAACGTCGATCGACCGCTTCATTATTCTGAGAGCGATTGCTGGAGGGATTATTCCTCGGGGTGCATGCTCACGATTAGAGTTTGTTTCGCTATTTCGTTGCGCACCTCTTTTCCTATAACGGGTATCAGCTACGGATTTACGAAGCTCCAGCTACCGGTGGATCGTATCACTGTCGAGTCTCTCTCTGTTGTGATGCCATTCATGAGATAATGATGTAAGACGCCGTTCGAGCTCTTGGTGATGTAATCATTCAAGGTCGATCAGACGACTGATGCCTTCTGTCTATCGGAAGTCTGAGAACCTCGTCAGATCCGGACCTTATCGCTAGGGCTGGGCACTGGTCGTGATCTTCGCCGACGATTCTCGGCGATATCTCCTGGCTCGCGCGGATAGCCCCGAGATCCTACACGCGTCGTCATGCGAGGCTCCGCGCTATCGCGCCTGAGCACAATTTCAAGGTGGACATCGTGGAACGTGGAACCAATTCTTCCAGTTCGCCCGGGAGAACTCCCACTACTGCATGGGATCCAGAGCTCGACAGGAGCTCTCGGTGTATCTGGCAAGCTTTCCCTCGCTCCGGATCCCACTCTGACGGCACGTCCCGGAATCGCTGGTTCCGTGGGGCCGTCGGCGTCCAGTTTAATCTCCGAGGCCGCGCTTATTGCACGTCGGATTCTTTCTTGCTGCTCGCACCGTTCCCCTTCCCGACAGATGCTCCTCGTCTCACTTGCTTTAACTCTCGTCCGCGGGACGATCTTTTAAAGGGAGCTTCTCGGAAACGCCCCATGCCTGAATGTCGTTCACCGACTCCTCATGGAGATGCGATTTACTCTTCTGAGAGTCCGAGTCCCCTCGAACCGGGATCGGAGGCGCGACCTTTTCATTCTTCCAGCTTGCTTCTTTTGTTTCTCATTTTGTGACAGGCCGAGCACTCCCTCGACGCTGGAGGACTGCCGTGGGCTGATGCTGCGGATGCCTTCGAGTCACATTTCTTCTCTGAAACGATGACTTCAAAACTACACTTCCCTATCCGGCGCATTGAGCGCCGAGTTTCAGTCCCCGAACTTGTACCTGTGGCTCTCGCAAAGACCGTTGGCACCGAGAAATTCTGAGCGTTCCCGAGAGCAACCAGTCTGCGTCTGATTTCGGGGCGTTTGATTCGGTTGTTGAGCTCCCCCCCTCGGAGCTTTGGGAAATCGGGAGTATCCCTCACGAGAGCTCGCGCTGGGTACCTGTATATGGAGACCGGGTATAAACCAGGACCATCGAATGATCTCCCGAGGAATAATCCCGCTCCCACTTTCAGGTCGCTAAATGATTGAGATCTTGCGAAATTCTCGCACCTCGTTCACAAAATCCACACGCTTGGACTTTCCCAATCATTGACGTCTGTCTAGCGTACTCAACGAGGACGGCCGAAATTCCCGATGCGATCTCTCATCGCCGACAGGGACAGACTCCGACTATACAGAATCTTTTGGGACAAGGGCAAAGCATACGGCAACCGAATTCGAGTTTTTCGACGGAGTTCGGGGACGGTGCCTCTTCAGTTTTCGCATGGCGGTGGATCTAGTGTTCCCTTTACGCCTTTGCTGTGGATACTCGACCCGCGATTTCCGCCTTGTGAGCGTGTCAGTGCGCGCGAGGGCGAGAGTTAGCGGCACTGAGGGAGAATCGGGTGAGGGGAACTTGCAGTGGTCCATACGCTTGCCCTTACCGGCTGGCCGTGTTTCCCTCGCCACACGGACGAACGACAACTTTGAGCTCCACCAGTTGGCAATCTCTTCTGTGTGGAGCGAAACGGAAGACTTACAGCAGACGCTTCCATTAGAACAGATCCCGGGTTTAGGCAATTATTCCCTGGAACTCCTGTCTACCGTGCACTAGACCGCAGCTGGGACCCGCAAAGCCGAAGCCGCTCGACGATCGCTGCCCGACGGGGATTCGATTGAAATCGACGCTTCTCTATCTGCCGCTTTCACAGAGTGCTTCAGTCAGTGAGAGAACGTGAAGTCGCCGGTGCTTGTGCTCTGGATTCTCCTGATCGAGAGTCGACGCTACCGTTGACCCGACAAAGCTTTTCAAGAGGGGCGCGCTCGACAGAGAGGTGAGTACTAACAGTCCCGGAGCAGTGTCTGTGTGTGAGTGTATGTCAACGTGTTCGAAGCATTGTTTCCGTGGAGTGTCCGCAGTGACCGGAGGACCCTTTGCGGAGAATCGCCGATTCCGCAATTTCGCTATCGACTCGACGAAAACTATTGTTACGATCCTAATCTGATAGACGGCTGGCTCAATCGAAGAGTCCACAGCTCTGTTCCCGAAAACTTAACGCTCACAGTCGTCGATGATGACGTCTGCTCATCTGCGACGCGAAGGCTTAAGCGGAACTCGGAGCTCTCTGTCACTTTCGAACGCTGCAGCGATCAGCTGATCGCGAGCCTAAGCGAGTCTCGATGACTGATGTAAGAGTAGATTATTCAAAAGCACTCGCCGCCGACTCTCTCAGAAATCCAATGATCATGAGACGTCAAGTGATGCTCTTGTTGTTTCCTAAAAAGCACACTCTCGGGTGCAGGAAGACAAGAAGGTTTCCGCGATAAAGCGCTCACAATCAGTCAAATGAGAATGTTATTAGGGCGAATGGAAGCGCGGCGAGCCGCCGATCGGAGGTTTCGTTCGCCATCGTAGCCGTCGGCGATCGGAACCCGAATTGCGGTGTCTTACTCAAGGGCTATTCGCTGAAACAGGCAAAGCTGCGTTACGATCTGACGTAACGAATCGACGGCCTGCGCCGCCGCCGCTCTGTTCACCGACTATTTTTATATCTACGTTTTCCTATGTGAGCTTGTTTCTGTTTGGATCCTCGCAAAATTTCCTGCGGGCTTCGTAATGCGTCGTGAATGAAATAGGTGTCCTGGGAAGCTTTGCGATACCGTAGTGATGGTGCTAACGATGACCGATAATAGAAATCCTCGTCCGGCACTGGCATCGCCGCGACATGGGTCCGCCGCAAAGCGGCCATTCCGCACACACTCTCGATTTCGAATGCCACGATTTGGACTATGCCGACTCCATCTCGGAAAAGAGCATGCGACGTCCACAAGATCATCATAGGGAAATCCTCCCAAGCGCTTCCAATTGTTCGTTTCCGCTTCTCGAAGAATTTAAAGTTTCTCCGGGGACAAAAATCGCGCTGACGTATGGATAGATGGCGGCGCAAACAGCTCGAGTTATGAACATTAATCGCCGGAACCTCGCTAGAGAGAAGGGTAAGCCCTGCCCGTCATTCTCTTCTCAAGATCGCAGCGGGGAAGCGAGAGATGAAGCCGCGTGGCGGAATTCTCCTCCGAAGCTTCATCCGATCGGAAACGCGAGCTCTCGGACTCGGGCTCGTTCTGCGAACTGTAGCGTGAATTAGTAACCAATATTTCCAGAAGAGATGCTATGCGCTAGCTCGACGACTATCCGGAAGCTCACCATTTTCGGATAGGGCGGTCTGGCCAGCTAGTCCTCCCGCGGCCTGACGGGGTTCTCGCGAGCCCGACTCGACTCGCACTATCAGGAATCGCCGCTCGCCACAGGGCGACGTGAGCCGCCAAGGAAACCAGCAGCCCTCGCGGACTAGAGGGGAGGCTTACTTGCCGCGAGCGTCCTCCTATGTAACCCGTCACGGTCATGGCGGGATTGCGATGACCTTTGTCAACGCGGAAATTTCACTCGCTTACGAAAGCCCCGCCCAAGGAATCGCTCTCATGCGTCGCTAGCTTGACACCCTCTTGCGATCGCTGTTCCTGTTTTCGGTCTTTAACGAGCCACAAGAGGTAGAGTGTGCTAGAGGCAGCAATTTTGTCTAGGATCATCCTTTTTTTTATAGTCATCGCCTCGTGCCCACCTGAGCCGCTCAGTCACGTGTCCCGTGGGGAATGTGGCCTTGATGCGCAAGGCTCTTCGAGAGGCATGGGATCGACGCTTGATGACTCTCATCGATAGAGGAAAATCGACGGGAGACCGAGCTCTGTGACACGAGAGTAGCGATTCACGCATGCCGGAAGGCAGTTCGGCTCCACGGAGGATTCCCTCTGATTCGCTTCTCTGATAATAATCCCATCGGACTGAACCCCACGGCAGAACTCAACGTCTCGGATGTCCCTGAGGAGGTGCTCTTGTTTCTCTGCATGGATCTGGAGAGCGAAACCACTCGGGAAGATCGTGGTCGAGACTCATGTATTTCCCGACGGCCGGAATCGAGCTCCAGCACTCCCTGCGGCTCCGCTCATCGGAATGGGAACAGCAACGCTCAGATTCTGCGCAGAATTCTGATACCTATCTATCATGTCTCCGTCTCATTCCGCCGTCCGGCGACTAGATTCCGAGGCTCTGTCGGATGCGAAAAATCCTTAGGTTCCCCACCGTTTCATAGGTCCACTCTGTCGACTCGCTTCCTCTGCTTCCAGCCTGAGCGAGTCATTTTGCCAACTCTCTCATTTTCTCGGAGCTAGAACTCGGTCTTGATGGCGCACTAGGTTGTGGAAGTGGATCCTACGCTGCTCTGATCCCTGAATAGTTTCTGCTTGAGTTCAGAACGGTGGAAGCCTAAGCCCTCTTGATCCCGGACTGAATACTTCACGGCCAATCGAATGAGCCTGATCAAATACTTGTGGGAAAAAGCCAATCCGGCCGTAATTACGAACTAGCGGCGGAACGGAGGGGAGCCACTCGGAACACAATTTTCTCGCCGCCGAGAATGTGACTGCGGTTTCCCTTCTCTCGGGCTTTGTCCAGCCGATGGAGTAGTTTTTGTACTTCGAGAGCTTTTCTACGTGATGTCGACCCCAGGAAATCCCGGTGTTTGACGGCGGATTCAATGAAAAAAAAACGAAGGGCGACACGGAAGATGCTCGGGAGAAACTCTTCTTTCCCTGTTTGCTCATCAAGAAGCATCAGCACTTCCTCTCAAGTGTTGGCCTCCAAAGCTCCGTTTCCTGGACCGAGCCTTTTATTAGGGTTCCAAGTTCCGACTGGAGGAGCAGGCTCAGCGATGGTCCAGACGCCCAGACAAGCTGCTCCTCGGTGCTCTCGAGCGGCTCTGAAGGCCTTCTGTCCGCGCCAATGTTTGATCCCTGAACTCACTCTCGCGTCGATCTTGGTTCTGCTTCCGAGAACGGTAGCGACGAAGCAGACGACTTTCCTCCTTCCTCGAGTGAAAACTTTGCCTGAATTCATCTGCCGATCTTCGGACCTTCTGCTGGATTATGAAAGTGAGACGAACGATGCAAAGTCGATATCCGACACTGCTCTGATGGTCGCTTGAGTCTCTCGGCAGGATTCTGCCTGTTGATGGCTCATGATGTCCCCGACCAGAGGTCAAGTTCGCAGTAGAAATTTCACCAACATCTTCCCGAATCGAGGAGTCCATTGCAGATCAGCGAGTCGGATTTTTTCGGCATCTATTTTCTCGGAGCGAAGAGCGATACCTTCGGCCTTCCCGGTTTCCTGCTTCTGGTTGATGCGCGGAATATACGCGGATTCTGATGCCCCCGGCCAGAGCCCAAACTTGCCGCAGTCGGTGCAATTCGACTCCCAGAAAAAAGAATCGGCTCGATACGAAGGAGGGTAGCCCTGATTTGCGGAATCCCTCAACGAGTTGAACTCGATAGGTAACTTGATGTTCATCTGATTGGCGTCGATCACGAGATCAAATTCAAGAGCGATCGCGCGACTAAGCTCTCGAAAATTTTCATCCTGGAAGTGACTCAAGATAAGATGATTACAAAACCTAATTCGAATCGATTGCTCCATATCTCGAGACCTTTGGAATTGGAATCCTGGAAAAGTGTCACCGTTCGTACCGGTGACAAACGACAATGGCAGCCTGAGATCCTAGGCTCGGTGAGCTACCACATCCACAGAATCGGTGACCGTCAGCCTCAACCTTAATCATTGCCATTGAAACTGATGGCGACCTTTGACGTTCAAATGTTCCAATCAAAATTCGTCTATTTCAAAGCGCGGCGATTCCGACTGGATCGCCGCGTGACCAAGGGTGGATGGACCCGGGCTGCATCGAGGTAAATCGGCTCCTCCCCCAATATGGCGTTCGGACTAACTAGCCATTCGGAGCACGAAATGTGAGAGATGAAGGGACTGAGCGGAAGACCACAAGTCCGGCAAACCCGGCTCGGAGTCAGATGGTGTCCGCAATCTATTCGGTCTACGGACAGTGCGGCCCATGTCTCGGTCTCCAAAAACTATCCCAGAAGAATTCGTGGCGTCAATCGAGTATGATGCCCACTTTTTGGACCGTGGAGCGTCACGGGACGGCTCCAAAACTCGCATCGCCCGGGTCAGGACGGGAAGTCCTCGCTGGGCCCACGGTGTACTTCCGTCCTACACAAACGCTTGTCAGCAGATGCAATAGAAATCCTTGCCTGAGCCCCGCAGCCAGAAGCTTAAAGAGCGATCGAATCTCTCGGAAGCTCAGGTCAGCATGTTAGTTTCCCGGAATCCCTGCCGGGTGCACGGCCGCGGCTTAACGGACAGTTTCCGTATCCGAACCGAAGAGCAGGCGAAACCATATATGACCCATGCGGCCGGCATGCGAGCATGCGGACTCGGGGCCGTGCATTCTCCGAGTCCTGGCGCTCAGCGCCGGGCAACTACAGAAATTCTTGCGGACTAGGCTGCTGCCGCGAGACGTCAACAAATTTCCGAGGGTGATTCTGACAGAACCTTGTTTGTCCCCTTCGACACTCTCCTACGATTGGGGGCGGGGGCTATCTCGAGCGATGGAACGGTGCTTCCTTTTTCCGTTCGGAGCTCCCGTTAATGAAATTGGGGGGACCCTCCCATTGCTCGGCTCTCAAGGAAAAGATTGAGGCTGGAATGGTGAATTCGGTTCTCGGCTTGCTAGGATGGTCTTTCGGAATTCGACTCTGATAATTTCCGAAAAAGGATCGTTTCCCCGTCCTGACCTCCCCAACGAGGCTCTGCAGCGGGGGTCGCTCTCAGTTCTCGTGTTCGCCCATGACGCAACGTAAGAGTATATCGAGGTAATGCAAGTCCGTTCATGACACCCTATGACAGCTCTGGCATCTCCATGCGGGAGTTTCCTGTTTTCGTTCATCCACCCTTTCTCTAGGGGGGCACACGCGGAGTTCAGAATGCCGGGCCCAGGGAGAGGCCTTCGAGGGAGAGGCCTTCCTGGGCGGACAGCTCCTCTTTTTCCCTTCAGCCTCCCGTTCGGTGCATTCTCCGATGAATATCCGGGAACCTTGACTGTCTGAATACGCTGACGATCCGTATCATCATGAAAACGCCCCGTAACGATCGCTCCATGTTATCCAGCGTATGCAAGAGATTTCGTCCAAGTTCTCACGCTAGATCTCAACTTCCAGGTCAACGAGAACTATCTTTCGTGGGAGTTCCGTGTGAGAGCACGGACGCCTGAGCACGGGGCTATTTACGATGTCGAACAACAACTCCTCGAAAGATCTCCCGGAAACACCGGGGCGCACCAAATGGGGTCGTGACCGGCTGCCGCACAAACAGTGCTGCAACTCGTGGTCGTTATGGGCGATACTCAAAAAATGCCTCGGAAAGGTGAGTTGCCCGAAAATCGAAGTTCGTTCCCGTAATCTCCATATCAAGCCCATCCCGAATCGCTCCCTCGGTTGATTCACGTTCCCTCGAGGAATAGTGGAACCGCTGAGGACTTGAGGCGGAGTCAATATGACTGATGGTATATACCTTGACACCGGTCACTCGCTGTCTGCAGGAGCTGTACAAAATCTCGATGCCGGTGGAGTTCAACGAGCCTCTTAGTTTTCTTCAACGCTTAGTCGAAACCTTCGAGTACGTGAATCTCCTCGACCAAGCAGCCAACGAGCCGGACCCTGTCCGACGGATGCAATTCGTAGCGGCTTTCGCGGTGGCAAGCCTGAGCTCCAATCTGAACAGGATGAAGAAACCCTTCAACCCTCTTCTGGGCGAAACCTACGAACTCGACAGGTCAGTTTCTGCTTGTCTTACAGCTCATGAAGCTTCGCCGAGTGTCCTCCGCAATGGATGACGGCGGATCTCGCAGATGAGCTCAGCGCCCCTCGTGCCTCGAAAAATCACCTCGAGAGATCGCTCAGATCAAATTGAGGATATTTTCGATGTACTCTACATTGGCTCCCTCTCGACGCGACGCATATCGATGAAGGACGAAAACTGGAGACCCATCCCATTCCGATGAGCGCGGCGGCTTTAAATGCATCACTCCGTGAGGGATTGGTGGACTTCCCTAAACAAACAGAAAATACGAGTGGTGTCATTTTAAATCAGACTCTTCGGTGTCCGTCATACAGAACTTCTCTCGGAGACAGGAAAAAACTAAATGCCTTTCCGGAACAGATCGCTCACATGTTTGGAAGAGCCTCTTCGAGGGGATCAAGCTCTCCTGTAGAGTATTTTTCCGACTCGACGCTCTGCTTTCGCCGAGTTCGGTCTCATGTTTCTGAAGATCGTATTTCTTTGCGCTAGTTAAATTCCGTGCTGCGCCACGACCGCCACAAATATTCGCGCTTGCTTCTGGTTACTCTGGTTTAACTATGTCCCCGCGTCTGCCCTTGTCCTGTTGAAGAAGCTGTTCAGCCTGCTCACGGATTCGGCGAAGTCGGCCGCAGCACTTCGCGGCTCTTTCCGGCCGGCGGTATGCTGTCGAATTGGGTCTTTCGCCGAATATTGTAGCTAGCATTCCACGCCGGGGAGCGTCCAGAAGATCCAGGGCGAATATTTTAACCTCCGCATACAAAGAAGCAGCCTTCGGGCTCACGGAAATCGAAGCGTAGTGCCTTCAACGAAGGATCAAAACCAAAAACGATTACTGCGGGGACTCTTGGTACTTGTTCGAGAGCGGATTTCGTCCCGAGTAGAGACCGTGATCTTCGAGATGAGAAGATGATCAGACTCGGGGCATACGGTGACTCAGAGCAACTTCCGATCTGCTAGGCACTAGTTTGTCCTCCGGAGGGAGGAGCACCCATCAAGAGGGAATTCGAGACACATTCGATGAGTTGGAACAAAATTTTTTTTCCCCGCAGAAGTGCCGAGGATGGCTTCCGGATCATGGCTGAACAAGTTTCGCATCATCCCCCGATTTCAGCTTTCTACTGTGCCAGTTCCAAAGGCGAATACGAGGTTGAAGGTTGCTTGAATCCTCGCTTGAAATTCTGGGGCAGGAGTGTCGAAATCAAGCCTGAAGGTGAGATTTTGCAGAGAATTTTTCTCGCGTTGGGGCTCAGAGCGTCGGCGGATCCGTGGAGATAGGGCCCGGATCGATAAATTCCCGGAGTGACGACCCCGTTTGCTAGCCGTAGGCCAGGAGTTGCGGTCGGAGCAGTCTCCTCATCAACACATTCGATCGGAGGCGGAACCTCTGAGGGAGATCGGTCATAGGGGTCTGAGACACGTTCCGAGACAGCACCCCCGATTATGAATAACCATTACCGATCAGAATTCCATGATGACTTTGCCGCGGATATGTGTTTAGGGAAACGTCTCGACTCTCGAAGCTGACTGAATATGAGGTGTGCGCTTGATCGTTTTGAGTGGAATCGAGCGAGCTCCGAATTCTCGTCACGGCACGGGGGTCATTGTAGAGCCTCTCAATGGAGTATCGACTCCATTCACAGAAGGACCCAGTTGTCTTAGCAACTGACGAAGGTTCACGATTGTATTCGGTGGGAGGGTTTCGTCACCGGAGTTTATCGAGGATCCCGAAATAGAACGGAGCCCTACATCGGCGCGCTGCGCAAGGGTCACAGAAGAGCGCTAAGTTCATTCGATTTCGACCCTGTCTAAACGTCGAGGCCTCCGTCGTTACAGGTTCTATTCGCGTACGCTTCCCGAAACTGAACAACGAAGAATACGTGTGGCAGAACGTTGACTGCTGCATCCACAATATTATTTTGGGCACGCTATACTTCGAGCAGTACGGCGATCAATTCATAACGTGCAAGGAGACCGATCTATTATGTCGAATAAACTACAAAAAAGCTAACGGACCAACTGACATCCAGCTCCATAGCATTCTCGGGTGAGTTTCCATCAATCTCCGTCCTTCGGGGAAGAGAGCCTGCCGAGGGGAAAGGTTCCGCGAAGCAACCTCCGTCCCACCTCTCACGGTCTGAATATATTTTCGTTCGGTTCGCAGGTATATCATTAATAAATCAGGACAGAAAGTGTCGAAGATCTCCGGAAGGTGGTGTCATGAGGTGTACACATCCTCGATGGCCGACGAAGAGAGCAAACCGGTATGGCAAGCGACGCCTCGACCTCCTTTTGCCGGCGACTACTATAACTTCACGACGATGGCTATGGCATTGAATGAAAAACTTCCCGCCACTTGTTCTGCCAAACTACCGTCGACAGACTCCCGCTTCAGACCGGACATCCGTCTCCTCGAAGAGGGCGATCTCGGTGAGTAGAAGCGCGAAGGACTCGATGGGCGCTTCGCCGGCAAATCCCTATAAAAGAATTCATGTATGATACATACAATATCACGGGGACCTTCTCAAGACCTGAGCCCAACGGGAGACGCAAACGAAGACCGGAGATGTTGCGCGGCGGTGAGACCAATCCTCGACGTTCATTCGATTCGGTCCCGTGGAGTGAACTCGATACCCTCGTGAAGCTTTTTTGTGCTCTTTGCGGCACAGGAATTGTTCACACCGGAGCAAGCCCGCTCATCCGTATCTCGAGTCTTTTCCCATGCTCATTCCGAGGCAGCGTCGGAGGAAGCGATTCTGTGATTTGTCAATTCCTTCCGGGAAAGGATTTCGGCTATTCTGAGCCAGAGCTTGAGTCTCTCGAAGCATCATTATGAAGTGCCAGAAGCGTAGCAGACGACTTTCGGTTGCGATTCATAAGAGGACGGTGTCCGTGACGTCCTCGAGGAGACATATCCGACCCAGATGACGCATTTCGGTTAGTAATTGAAAATTTCTCCATTTTCCCTTGCAGACGGAGCTTCCGCCGAAAAACACCGTTTGGAGGAGAAGCAGCGGGAGGCCAAGAAGAAACAAAGCAAGACTTCGGCCGAGTGGAAACCCTTGTGGTTCGAGAAAGTGACCGATGTGCACTGGCGCTACACGGGCGGCTATTGGGATCGAGCGAGCGATAAATGTTCGCTCGATATTTTTTAAATCGTCTGAGATTTGTCGAGCTAACGAGTCACTCCCGAATATCTTAGCTTCGCTTCCTGGACAGCCATAGCCTCGAAATGCGCTCCTCTTGATGTGTCACCTCGAAGGGACAACTTTCCGGGAATCGAACCGTCCAAAGTCATGGAGATCTGAATGAGCATTGTCTCGGATCCACGTTCCGTAGCGGGGAATAGTTGAACAATTTTCGTAGATGAATCGTGTCCATCGATTACTGTATCATGGTAGTTTCTATTGGCGGTTGTCAGGAAGAATCAGCCAACGTCTGATTCGAACCAACGAACTTTTCTCAAACAATGAAAACAGAAGTGCAGCTCCCAGAGACTACATAGGAGGCCTTGTTTAAGGAAACAAGACCGGACTCGATTTCGGCAAATAGGTATTCAATCCAGGATGACTGGAGCGACAGGCGTTGGACTTCAGGTGGCTCCTTCATTGCTCATCGATTGTGAGCTTTATCGTGAGGGCGATTTTGTCTCTGGACGGTTCTAGAAAGTGATTACGGGATGCCTAAACATGGACCGCGAAGAAGATGAGAGGAGCCCACCTTCGAATTCTCATGCAGATAAATCGAATCGAATGGTATGGTATGGCGGTCGACGGGAAACTGGTATCTATCAGAATCGCCCGAACTTCGCACACTACTTAATGCTGAATTGCAAGCCTTCTCGATGGTCGAATCGGTCCTCCATTGGAAATGCTTAATGCAGGGTCAAATGCGCACCGAGAAAACCATTGCTTGAGCAAGAGCAGCTGCCGATCTCTCGCGAGCGACCGTTCATTCGGAGAAAAGAACACAGGGAGACATGTCTTTTCCGTCACTTCGTCACCTCTGTGACGGGTCGTCTCGACACCAATCGAAGCGCTTCGGTGAGAACGCACAGGAAATGAGGAGTCGCCTCGCGATTTTCGGCAGTGCTAGCGGGCGGAATACCCCGCTCGTAGGCGCCAGATCGCAGGGATGTGGAATGATCATGCTTGATGTCATCGCATTCGGCAGAGGAGCTCAATCCCGAGCGGGGGCGACGCGACGTGAGAAAAATACTCGAGTGTTGTGGTTTTCAGGTCTATTGAGACCCTCAGAAATTCAGTAGAGGTGTGCTGATCGAGATCAAAAGTCATTGTCGAGCTCGGACTGGAGCCACTTGATGATTGGGGAGTGAAACTCGGAGGATATTGCAAACCGTCCACAGAAAGCTGCTTGAGAATCCCTTCGATTTCCGCGGACGATAGCTGTATGAAGACAGCGAGCCATGAAGAATTGATGCCGAGCCAATATAGTCCTTGATTCCGCCCGAAACGGAATAGAGAAACAAGCTCAAGAGACCATGAACGTGAGATCATCTCGGGGTGAAATTGATTCGTATCGAAGGCTCCGATCGCTAGATGTTCGAATACTACAGATATTAGGACCGTTCTCATCGTCTACCGACGGGCGTATGGCATGTGAAACGGTGAATTGCGAAGTGAACGGCGCGAACAGGACGAGCTTCATTCGGTACACCTCAGGGAGGGCGCGCAGATTGATCCGTAGAAATATGACGACCAGAAATCCCCTTAGTCGGAAGAATCAATGCCAGAGCCGAGAGAACATTCTGGACGATCGTGGAAGAATGTCCCGTCGGCTACGGCAATGATTGAAGATGAGGAATATTGTGGGGGATTTTGCTCGAGCTCACAGAATGATTTTATGTTCGGTTGGAGTTCGAATATAGACAGGCGACGTAGGGATCGCACCAAGGCAAGAACAATCAGATGTCAGTGAAGACTAACTCGAACGACGGTGTAGATTTGACCTAGGATGCGGGGTGAGTCACATGGAAATTGTGGGCTGGGAACTTGTGAAATCGGTATGACTCCGGAATGATATAAATATGTGCAATGTTGGAAATGTTAGTTTGAGCGAATAGCGCTGTCTATCGTGAATCTATCCTGAAATCCCAATACATTCCGATTCGTCCACAATAATGATTGTGCGAAGAATCTGGGATCAGTGTTTATTGGCTGTGTTTTTCTTGTGTTTCGTTGCTAGGGTCGTCCATACCAGGAGTCCCTTCGGGTCATCTGTAATCATTAAGGCCAGCTCGTGGTCGAGCATCTCTGTGATTTCATTCGCAGAATCAGTTTCGATTTGCTTGGAAGCGCGATGTGTATCGCTCTCCCTTCGGTGAGGTTCCCCGAGTCGGGCCGATACTGCACCGGGGAGTGGATTGATACCTAGGTCCTACGTCAGCACTCAATACGGGGAATAAACGACTCCGAACCTGGCGGATAATCCGGCAATGACGCGCCCGCTCCCCCAAAAAGTCGAACCCGCCAGTGATTCATGGCGAGCTTAAGCTTGTGTGCAACGTGCTGAGAAAGCAGGTGATTAAATGTTTCTTCCTGAGCTGCCGCTCTTTTACGCCCGAGGATGCTCGATATTAGCGAGAATCCCGGTCATGTCCGTGTTCCATGCTGATCTGGGCAGTTTCTTCGAATTCCCGGGCGAAAACAGGACACTCCCCGGGAAATCGTCGCTGATCGCGCTCCGAGAGCTGCACGGAGAACTTCAGGGAGCTGCTCTCCTCGTCCCTGGCAACTCTCATCAGCTCCGGCCGCTGTACCGATCCTCCGCAGACGTCGTCCATGAACTGTTCGACCAAATCGGCACGAGAGTCGTGTGCCAAGCATCCGCAATCGCGGCTCGCTCCTTTCGACTTTGATTCCAACATCCGAGGGACTAGCACCTGCCTGTGACCGAAGTATCGGAAGAGGATTCGAAAGAGGCCACCGCGTTCGATGGCGCGAATCAATAGAGAGGATATCTGGTCAACAATATCCATCGACCGCAGGACTGAACAGAGAAAGCTGATCATCTCAGGCTCTCGTGATTCGTGATATCCGCCGCTCAGATCCGGCTCCTTGCACAATCATGCTTTGGAAGTCAGGGCATCGAAACATACTCGAGAGCCTCTTGGGGCTGCGGCGGGAGTCCGTTATGTTCCTTCCCAGCCCCTTAGCTCTGATACTGGTGAGACTCCGATGTCCCTCAAGAACTATGCGAGCGGAAGAGCCCGTGGGTTTTCCAGGTCGTTACCGACAGTTTTGGCTACAGGAGTTCGCCACAAACTTCGCATTAGTCATGTGATGAGAAGTCTGCCAGCTCGACCGAGGAACACGAGTCGTGCGAGGGTGATATGAGGGTTGCTTCGACCTCGAGGTGGCGGTGCATTTACCACCGCCATCTCCGACCATTCGCATTCCTATCCTATCCGAACATTGAGGAAAAATGCAAACGAAGCATTCAACACCGGTTCACAATGTTTTCCGTTCGAAATGCTGCCGAAACGGGAGCCGAGCGCCCTTTCTCCCTCAGATTAGCCGTGTACTTGCAAGAGCTCATTCCTCCGTCATCGGTAGGTCTCATCTCGACGTCCTCAAGCCTGAGAAATCGTTCATTGAATCATTTCATCGGACTCATTTCGAGCGAAATTTCGCGAATCATTGCGCTCGATCGGCGTTTTCTTTGATAAGAATACGATGCGGACTCGTTGGGAAGTCCCTATACCACGGAGGTATATCAGTGAGAATCGCTCAGCTTGAGCCCATGAGAGCCGGAACCCTGAATTAACAGCTGCGAACTCCGGAAGCGAATCGTTCCGGGAGTGTCTGGGGTGTCGAAGACAAAAGGGGATGCGGAAATGGGTTGGAACGCCGTGGTCGAGACGGGAAATCTAAGAGCCACACGTCGAGAGGATGCGGGGCTCCCATCGAACTATCTTGAAGATATTCCAAGAGAGGGAGAGGGACTGAGGACGAACCTTGCCCCAGCGCCACACATGGTGAGGAGTGAATGTCTGCAGCTCCATAGAATACAGCCATCTCTCCATCGGGAATTCCGAAGGCGAGGAAACAATTTTTCCGGCAGAGGAACCGGGGAAACGACTCAATTCGACGAAGTGATCTACCCCGGGCTGGGAGCAATACAATGAAGAGGTCATTTAGCGGCAGAAGGAAGGGAGCCGACGTATCAGCCAAGGAAGCCGACGCATCAGCGAAGGGAACCTGGCTCTGGCCTGGAAGCATCATAAGTCGATGACAATGTATAAGACAACACGGATAGGTATCCATGAAAGTCATGATCAGTCTCGCCCTCCTCAGGCTGTTTAGGGATACATCGAGGACTCGAGTGGATAGCCGAGAAACGCCATTGAACCCTTTGGGTCTCCACCTTGTAAAGATCCACGCGAGCCCGACTCCGACATCTCGTCTAAATAGGCTCTTTCTGCGAAGCTGGGCGAGATTCACTCCCTTCTTGAAACAGAGACGCAAAAAGGAACCAGATGAATGTGATAGAGATACCGAACGCCGAATTTCGGATAGTACGGAGCACAATCGTGAGATTCAGAAACAGCTCAGGTTCCGCCTCCTTCTCGAGGTTGCATCCTTCTACAGAACGCTCTAACTGAGACCCAAGTTCACGGGTCCCCATTCGCTCAATCACCAAGCAGAACCACGGATTTCTGTTTATTAATCGGGCGACTTGCCGCGACCGTTCGAAAATACAGAAACGTTGTCGTCGAATCGACGCATTTTGAGAGTTTGTTTTCGCGCGCGCTGCGCTCAATATGGCGGCGCCCTCCCTGTCGAGTTTGTTGTTTGTTGTAATGATGATTGGCAGTCGATGAAACAGCAACTGTAGCTCGAGTTGGGAGAGTTTTGTTGAGAATGCGACTCTAGTTCTCCGTTAAGTTTCGTCCGAGTCGCACATCTTGTTGCTGAGTGTGTTTCGTTAAGTTTCCGAGTACCAGAAGCCGCAGTTTGAAAGTTTGGTCGGTGGCTCACACTCACAAACACACTCACACCACCGCGAACAACACCGCCACAGATCCCAAGAACAAGTTCGGAACCAAGTTTCCCGTGAAGTCGTCTCCACACTCCCGAGCTCCCGGCCAGTGCGGATCGTGGTGTCGAAGTTTCTAGTGTCTGTCGAGCTGACCGGAGTCCTAGGTCTCCTTGAAACCCAACTCTCGAGTTGGGAGTCCGCGGATCACCCCTCCCTCGAGAACCCCTCATCGACCCCTTGAGCGGGGGAGCGAAGCAACAGGTATCCGGACTCGAGAAAACGACAGAATTTCAACCGTTATCGGCGTGGGGGAACGCGGGGGCCTAGAGATGCTGGAGCGTCGATGAGTGTTCGCGATTTCAGCTGCGATGGTCGGAGTGCTACCCGGAATTACCGGGGGGCGCTTCAGACAAGACCAAACTGCAGTTTCATCGCATCACCTTAACATGAGCGGCTCGATGGCAAAGGTGTGCTTCGTGTGTGGAGGAGTTCCCGCGAGACTCGTTCTCTTCACGAAACAGGTTGTCGATGCCAACGGAATCTGTCTGCCGTATTTTCCGTTCCTCGAAAAGCATACCGCACCCCAAGGTGCCGAACGAGCTTCAGCGGATGGTCGTGTTCTCGCTTGCAACGTCTGTCACGCGCTCCTGCAGCAGCAGTGGGAAACGCACGAAATTCAACGAACACCCCATTCTAAACGAACTTACTGGTTGAAGCGTGTAGATAATGGACCCTTCAGCGGACTTGATCTCCGACAAGAAGACTATCAATCTCATAATAACCCCCAACTACAACACAATCCGAATCAGCAGCAGCACCAACAAAACAGCCAACAGCAGCTGCAGCCGCAGTATTTCGGCGCTCAGCAAATGCCCTTGAATTACCGTACGTCGACGACGTCCTCGACGACCCCCGCATCAGTGAAAGAACCGATCTCGAGGACACCAGTGAGTTCATCGAATCAAAATGACTCCAATGGACAGAATATCCTCGACCTCTCGAAACCTGTGGGTCGTGTGAACTCCGAGAAGACTGGTTTCGTTTTGAACAACTTGAATACGAACGTTCTGAGTCGCAGCCATAGCAGCGGCGGCAGCTGCGGCGTGAGCAGCAGCACCGGGAACAACAACAGCACTGGCAATAAAGATATCATGAGCAACAACAATAACACGATCGCGTACGACTTTTCGAAACAGAGCGGCCAGACGACCGCGGACAAAAAGGAATGCGACCGTACGCTGGAGATCTCTTCTCAGAGGGACGGTGCTTCGGAGACGTCGGACGTCTGTTACGTATGCGGAGGTCGGGTGAAACGAGGAACTTTGTTAAATATCTTCGCGAAACGCATCGCGAACTGCCCGTTCTTCCCGAGTCTGCTGAACCACGAGAGACCGCCCCGAAGTTTTCCTGTCGACCACGCGATGGGACGCATCAAGGCGTGCCAGTCGTGTCACGCGTTTTTATTGCACCAATGGGACGCCTACCAAAAATTGAACGTGCCGCCGAACGAACGCCACTACCAAATGCCCCCGCCCCGGGCCTCGGGCTGTCCCGCTCTACCGATGGGCACTTTGCCCCCGCCCACGATCGTTCATAAGGCCAAGGAGATGACCGTTGCTCCTTCGGCACCCGCGCCTTTCAACCCGAGTGCGGGGAACTTCGTCTGTTTGACGTGTGGGAACGAGCAGCCGTCGTCCATACATCGACTCGTATCGACTACGGCGCAGGCGGACAACGAGTCGTACTTCGGCTTCCTCCGGCGACTGAAACCCCCACCCGGAGCGCCCCCAATGAACGCTAAAGGTCAAGTCGTCATTTGTTCTCCTTGTTACAAGAACTTGCAGCGTCAGCACCGGGTTTTCGAAATATCAAAAGTTCCCGAACACAAGAGAAACTACAAAGTGATGATCAACAGCGAACAGCTCGAAGCTCAAGCGTGTCCACCGTCGTCGTCATCGCCGTCACCGTCGTTGGGCCAATCGGCACCGTCGTCCCACCATTCGCTGCCGGCAGCGACGAACCTCAAAACACAGGCGGCGGCTACTGCTCCCACTGTCCCCTCCAGCACACAGGCGGTCAAGACGACGAGTGCAACAACGACCCTGAAGTTGGCCACGACCAACCCCATTTCTCGCTCGTCGAACGGTCCAAAGTACGTCGGCTGTTACATTTGTGAGAAGATTGGACCCATCGACATGCTCGTTCCCGTCGATACTGCGCTCAATCGAGAAGGCCGAGCCTTCTTCCCGGTTATCGAAGATCTACCCCGACCGATCGCCGCTATGCCGATGGACTCCGCGGGAAAAGTTCTCTTGTGCAACGATTGTCGGAACAACCTGATGTTGCAGTGGTCGACGTTCGAAACGACGGGAATCCCGTACAAACACCGAGTGTACCAAGTCAACACTACTCCATCACCGACCGGCGGGACTTCTGTTTTCCAAGCGATGAAAACAGGCCCGTCGAGGCTTCCGGTGATCTCTCAGGCGAGCTCGGCTCGCTCGAGCAACGAAAACGCTGCGCTCCGAGTGCAGGTGTTGGCGACCGCCGGCGAGGCAGCGGCCAGCGGGCATCCTTCCGCTTGCCAGACATTACTGACGACGGTTCCTACGAGCTCGACGTATTCGACTCCGAGCGTAGCTCAAGCATCTACGAAAGCAGCCGCGGCGGGCCAGTTCGTCGGCTTGGATCTCAAGGTTTCGCGACCGAAAGCGGCCGTGAGCCCTGTCAGCGCTACTCCGCTCTTGAAACCAGCTGTTGTTGCTGCCGCCACCGCCGCGAAACAAATGAAAGACATGGCATCGTCGAACCTTCCTCAGCATGTGGCAACGCAGCCGAGCGCTTCTGAGCACGACTGCTTTTTTTGTGCGGAGCGTACGTCGACAATGTATACCGTATGCGCGCATCCAGTCGACGACCAGTCGGCGTTTTTCCCGATCATAACGCGAATTCTCGATGCTCGCCGAGCGGCGGCACTGTCTCAAGACATGATCATCGATAATAATCATACGGAGGGAACGGTGGTCACCTGCAGCTTCTGCTACCACTCGCTCATGGCTCAGTGGTCGGCGTACGAGATGTCGCCGCATATCGAGGATCGGGACCGAGTGAATCGGAAGTACAATACACACGACTACGTGTGCTACATATGCGGCATCATCACATACCGGAAGCGTGTTCGTTGCATTACTGTCAAGGACTTCCCGTTTTTGATGTCGCATCCCCGGCACGGAGGCGCGTTGCAGCTGCACCAATTCGAGAGCGTTGTCACCTGTCTGACTTGCTTCGAAGGCCTAACGGGCCAGTGGCGAGAATACGAGAGATTGCGAGTCCCCCTGGAAATGCGGAAGTACAACTGGATAGCGGTCCCGCCCCCGCCAGAGCAGGTGAGTGAAGAGTCCATTCCGAATGACAGTCTCTGATCCTATATCAGGTATTCTGACGGAGAGCCTAGCCCATCATCCACCTAAATACACCATAAATTGACCAATGAATTGAGCCGAATCGGATGTCGTGAAACTTGTTCAATATTTTGATTCGTCTGGCTTTTGCAACGCTGTACCATGGCTGTATCTCCACAATAGTTTTTGCCCTCGTCCGTCGATGCTGGTCAAGGACGGGCTCCATCTGCGCGTAACGCGACTTCAGGACCTTGGCGTAGTCGGACGCCGAAGGTCAGCATTTCCGTGCGCGAAGAAGCCTCAGGGATGGCAGCTGTCAACTCTTAATGGATCCGACAGCTCTCATCGCCGAACTCGTCGATATCTTATCACTAATATACGTAGGCATGTGATTCCTTATATTTTCAGTGTGTTCGTCTGCCAGCGAATCGTGGAATCTCGCGGTATGAAAGTGGGCGACTTGGAGCAGATAAAACGGGGGAATACATCTCTGTCAAGGCACTTCCGCTTTCGTGTTCGAGGATTTTCCCTCACTCCCTCCCTCACAGAGAGATACCCGGCTCGAACCATGATAGATGCGTGGTTGACTCGCGTCTATTCCTTGCATAGCCTCCCCCGCGGAATGGGAGACGAGATCACGAATCGAACGGATCAGGGCTAGGAAAATCACGAAAAAAGGATTCCAATTCTTGGAAGTCCCTCAGATATTCGAGATCTTTTTCTAGCTCCGAGCCATACGCGAGAAATCAATCGATCAACCCATTCCGATGATTGACGCTGTATCCAGCCGAAGATTTTAGAAGAATGCACATCGGAGCTCGACTCCAACATTCCAGCCGGAACCGTAACGTGCTCTCATTCCTATCTCGGAAGACGATTTCAATCGTGGACCGATAAGAGCGGCTTGGAAAAGATAATGACGGCAACGTCAACGACGATCAGCGCGGCAAGCGCGATGATGCTACCAGACGCTCTATTCAGTACATGTAGTAGTACCCATCGGAATGCTACGACAGCGTTCGGTTGTAAGCATCCGTGGCGCTTCTGTATCACGATGCGTGCCGACAGATGGTGCGTCTGGATGAAGAATTTCCTCCCTCTCGCTGGAAAGTCCTCTGCTTTGCTGAGACTGGATGCTAATCTCGGCGAACTCCTCGACCGTAGATTGCACGGTCGACTCACTTGAACGAGAGCGCCGAACCGGTGCTGGCTGGCTTCCTCTGCCGAAGAGCCTACAGCAACAAAGTTTCTATCGGTGGATCTCTCCCGGCCTAATCTAATCCCATCTTGCCAGAATCTTATCTGCCTAGCTTCCATCTACCTACTCTGCGCCGGCTGAAACCGATTCAGAGACTGATCCATTCCATCGACGACCCGAATTTCCCGATAGTACCACATGTGATATGTCACTTCAGAGTTCGCGCCTGTTGGCCCAGGGTTGGTGACTTGGGTTTTCTTGGTCTTCGGCGTCCCAATCCGGAAAAGGATGGAGCGTTCCGACTGTCCGAGTGCCTTACGGAATCTCTCGGGCAGCGATCCTCGTCCGACCTTCCAAAGAATTCGGCTGCCTAATTTCGGTTTGAGCGGTTTATCGGGGACCGCTCTTCTATAGCGCTAGAATGTCTCACAACCAAATTGGCCGTCTTCGGGAAACGGGTTGAACACATATTACCTGTGATAAGTGACGATGGCGTTCTCTGTGAGGGACCCGCCACCGGGCTGTCCTGCCTGTCAAAGCCCACCACGAATGATAGTATGATATTTTTGTCAAAGACAACAAGCCGAGCGTTTGCGGCACCTGACTTATGATGTTCGGAAGGTTCTCTCCTTGTAAAGGTCGTCGATGAAGAAGATAACGGAGTTCGTAATCTTCCCGTGGTTATGAAGATCGCCGCGCCGTCCTTTAGATCGGGAATTCGGACGGGAAGCGAACCTCTACTGCCCGTCAATGCGATCGGTATACGCGGGAGCTCTAGACCCGGGAGCCATATTCCAGCTAGTCACGAATTAATGGATGTAGTACGCTCGTTCTCTGGATTAGAGACCATAATAATGTCGAGTCGTGAGAAACATTCTCAATCATGTCCTCATTTTCAGGATGAAGACAGTAATGGAGCGCCTTGTTCAGGAGATGGTGAGTTCTGGATCTTTATCATTTGTCTAGTCAGTGTCCTCACGGCAAGAAGAAGCTCCGGTGCGCTGATTCCGGGTCCCGTGAACGGAGTAATTCCTCAGGGGAAAGGAATCGGCTCCCGTTCCGATGCGGCTGAGTTGATAGTTTGAGGTTTCTGCTTTGCCGAGCTCCAATATCAGAGTTCCGATCTGAAATTCATTTGCATCAACGGCCGGAGAACAATCGTCCTTCCATCGAAAGTTACTCGGGATAGTTTAGAGCGGACAGCATTAGATCGTTCCGAATGTATTCGGATCAAACTCCCAATGAAAGTGGGGATCGGTTCCCTGGAAAGCGCTGATGGGGAAGACGGGCAAATCCGTGGTCTTGACACTTCGGAGAAGCCACGAAATCCGAATGAGGACCGAGCGCCCAGCTTGTCAAGGATTCAGCTCGTGGGGAAGGAGCGGGGAGAGGCTCAGGGATCAAAACAGTCTGGGAGGAGAGATCAGCTTCTAAGTCAGCTGATTGTGTCTGTTTGGGTGAAGCAGAAGTGCTCGGCTCCTAAGCGAACGGGGGAGGACAAAAGCGAGGGAGAGGGACAATATGGTGGAAAGGACTCCCCATTCTCCTGATGGCTGGTTACAACCTGGAGCGAAAAAGCGTGAGTCTCGCTCTACTCTGCACGCAGCAGCACCCGCACCCTACTAGCCTACATCGTCAAGATCGGAAGCATTGTTGTTTCCAGTGAAAGATCCATTCTTATTATTCTGGGGAGTCCCAAGCACGTACGGATTGAGTTCATTTCGATCGATCCGTGACGGTAGTTCATGAAGAACGTCGCATCGGAGTCTTCCAGTTTTCACTCATCGTCAGTGAAACGTGCGTCTGAAGTGTGAGCGGCTCCCCCTCCGGAATCTGATGAGGACATTTCGAAGCAGACAACTCCCCCCGATCCCCTTGTCCCCGAGGGCCCATCGGAACGGCACTTCTAGACGTTTCGTCCATCACGGGACGAGTGAGGTGCAGGCGAGCGAAGCATCTCGCGGAACTTATCAATAGAAGTGCATCGAGTGAGCGACTTGGAGCGGCTCCTCTCGTGATTGACGGTCGGCTCTGTCGGAGCGAGGAATAGGGAGTGCGAACGTCGTCGTGACGGTCATCACGCTCAAAATGTGAAACCGCGTCATCTCCCAACTATGCAATGAGTCTGAACAATATATTCGGGGCTTTGCCCCCGCTACCTGGCGGCGTAGTGAATGGTTTGCCCCATCATCCGGTCGTGGCGAACCATTCGGTGAATCCTCTCATGTCGCCGTCTTCTCTTCTGTTGAGTCCCGTGGCACCCCCGGTCACATCGCTCTCGCCGGGTACAACTCCGTGTCCGCAGAGCTCTGCGTCGGCCGTGGGCGGCGGAATACCCACGACAAGTTCGGCTTTCAGCTTTTTGCGACCGTTTGCCTTCCCGGAGTACGGTCTGCCACCCCCTCAGATACCAGGTGAGTTTCCACTCCGAGCTGATCTCCTCCGAATCACCGACCACTTCAGAAGCCCCGGAGCGAGAGACAATTGTCGATGATAGACAATGATACCGCGCCGGGTTCCAACGACAGGAAGTGTCGATAGTTCCTGGCCTCAATCAATGGAACCTGAGGCGCATACTCAAGATTCCTGAAGCGACAACGGTTAGGGGATCCACGCCGGTCATTAGGGAGTTTTCCGGGCACGAATACGATACCTACTTATTTCCAAGTCGTGTCAATGAAACATCGCCATGGAAGTCCGGGGAACGAAAGACAGAGTCTTACAGAGTCACCCAGAGCGACACGAGACTCGAGCTCGGGACGGAGTCCGGAATTCACGGAGTGGCGCGAACGGGGAGGACTCTGCCTAATCCGTAAAGCCCCCGACGGTCGGCCGAACGCGCGAGTTCTGTCTGCCTGAATCGCGACTGCTGCTCCGCTTGAACTCCTTTCCCGTGCCTTCACGCATAATGACGTCTGATTCGGTGCTATTTCCCCACCCGTTGTCTTCTCAGGCCAACCTCGTCGTCACCCGTCCCCGAGCAGATTCAGAATCCGATCTCCATGTTGATTACTCTGGGCCACAATCCCCGGAAAATCCCGGCCGTAAAGGGCGAGGGAATGGTACTCTAACTCGACTTTCTGCCTTGTCGGCTATTACGGACCATGCGAGCTTTGCAATCATGGCTTCTGTATCGAATATCAATAGAGGTCTCTGTCCGGCATGGACGCTATCGCCGCGCGTGCTGTCGTTCATTCCTCCAAATCATGGACGCCGATCAAAGGGATCTCGATGGAGAATTCTCGTTCGAGAGCTCGGCGACGAACCGACTTCTAGACTCCAGCTTCATGCCCGATGCGGTATCCCGACTCTGGGGCTTAGAGCGCTAGGCTTTGAGATGCTTGTACTACGAGCGGAGGGAGCAGCGCCTAAGATGTGCCTACCCTCGCCCGTGGGAGCAACCCTACCCCGATCGTCCCCAAAGTGTCGGGGCTGACCGCCCGAGGGAAGAGTCAGCGCCACCGCCGCTCCTACGGCTCGGATCAAGCGGAGGTTGGAAGACCGCAAGAACCAGGGGGCAAACGAGCTGAGGAGGCACGAGTCACTCCTGAAGGATGTAGAGAGGAATTCGATGGAAACAAGCTCGATACGAAGGTCTTCCTTTGACCCGGATACGGGAATCAGCACCACTCACCTGACACTTCGCTCGAAACATAATTTTTCCATTGTTCCGACTGGGAGAAAAAATATACTCTTAGGGGCACACCGTATGTCCCACGGCTCTCCGTTCCGAGATAATCGAAAAAATTCCAAGAATATTCCTCGCTCAGGACGGATCTGATCCGGTAACTTCCAAGGTTTCCAAAACTGACGAGCTCTGGTATTTCTTCAAGGTTTTCCAGTCGCCAGCGCAACCTCCCATGGGAACGGCTCTGTTAACTCCGGGGGTAAACACAGCAATCGGTCATCGAATCAAACCCAATCGGGATCGCAGTTCAGTCCTCTGAATGGATTCCTGCCTCAAGGAAACGGTGGTCGTCCGTTAAGCGGAGCGAGAACGTCCAGTTACGCTGCTGCTCTTCGGAAATTAGCCAAACAAGCCGTCGATCCCGCGGGTGCGTAATAATTTCAATCGTAGAGCAGGTGGATGAGTATGTGGGACGGAGCTCTTAACATCGCCCTCATTTATCAATAGCGGGGAATGAACGATGAAGCTCGAGCAAACGATGATTTATGGAGAAACACGTCATAATGCATTATATTCTCCATCTCTCACGACAGATGTCGGCAAGGAACCCCGCTCTCCGGGCATGCAGGCCATGTCTCCGTCGCCTTTGCCCAACGGAGCTCTACCCTCAAACGTTCCCGTGCCCTTAACGTCATCGTCGACGTTATTGTTGCCAACGTCGGCTGCGGCGTTGGCAAGCTCAACAATCTTGTCATCAGTGGCATCGTCCCCGTCGGGAATCATCTCAACCTCCACCTCGACGGCCACCAACAAGCCAAAACATTGTCCTTCACCTAATACTGGGACAGATTCCCGAAAACCGATTGACCTGACGAGCACAATAGCCGAGCCGCAAAAGAAACAGCAACCTTCGCCCAGCAGAGGATTCCAACCTTACAGGTGAGCGTGCTGTTTCCCTGAATCCTCGGGAGCGTTAAGAGTCCTCTGTTGTCTCGAGCAACGATCTTGCTCAGACGCATCCGAGCAAGGGATTCGATCAAGGTTCTAAGATATGTGGTACGATCGAGAATAAGAGCCAGCGTTCACGGATCGATTGATCGAATGCACGTGCCGTGTGGAATACAAAGCGCATGCTTTCGTCAAAGCGGTTGGCCGCCTCATTCGACGATCAGATTCCTCCATGTACACATGTCCTGTGGCACAGAATGATAAGGATTTTCCCTCATGTCGTTTCCAGAGCGGGCTCATCCTCAATAATCTCAAACGGGTCCTCGTCGCAAGCCTCCGATTCCGTGTCTCCAACATTGATTCCCCATCCCTCACCGTTGGCTCCATCATACGACTACAACCAATATCTCCTCCATCATCACCAGCAAATGGCCGCCGTTCAAGGCGGTCATCCTGCGTTCCGACTCGATGATCCGATGCTTTTCGATCCGCGTTACGCTCCCCAATTGACTTATCCATACATTCCCGCCGGAGCGTCTCTTCCCGGGACACAACGGAGCGATGAATCCAAACGAGGTCCCGCAACGTCTCGGGGTTCTATAATTCAGGGAACCCCGCGTTCAGAAGCATCTACGCCATCTTCGTCGCTTAGCCTGTCGAAATCGGTGACTGAGGGTCTTTCGGAAGCTTCCGATCTGTCCGCGTACGGCCTAGCCGGAATCCCCGGACCCCACAACGATCCTCAGTGGTTCGCACAAGCGAGACTCGACATCGAGAAGCGCAAGGAGTTGCAGTTTCAGCATGAACTCTACTTGAGGGAACAGCAGGGGGTCGCTCGCGCTCAAAGGTACTCGTCCTGTCGATACACACGGAATTTCGGAATGTACAGAAGCGAAATCCAAGGAGTCCGTTCGAGCTCAGGTAGAGAAACACCTGACGGAGCCTAATGCATAGTTCTGCTCATTTCAGCCAAACATCGTCGCGGAATGCCAGGGCAGCTGCTCAGGATCCGGGTAAAGTCCCGTCGTCCTCACCACATCCTCAGCCGGTCGGTGGTCTGCAGCATCATCAAAGCTCGAAGTTCATGCAGGTCGGTAGTTACGGAGTGACAGCGGGTCTAATATCGTCTTCCGTAGCTTCATGAGTCAACTCATATGATACGAATTCAGCGGAGCCGTCAACGGAAAATATCAGCCGTTATTCCACGGTGCGCCCTCCCTGAATGGTTCGTTATCAGCACGACCTATCTCGCATTCTAGGTCACCCCCCAAACGAGTGGAACGAACGGCGCGAAAATCCCCTCCATACCTACAAGCTTGGCCGGACAGCCCTTGTCCATGTCCGGACTTCCTGTTCAGGGTCTCAATCTCAGTCATACATCGGGCGGAGCATTTACGCAGATCATGCCGAACTCCCTCAATGAGAACAATAACGTGATCAATTTCGGGGAAGAAGGTGAATATTTTTCGCATTCCACGATGCTGATTCGAATCCGATATTTGTTGAGGACTCCCTCCAGGATGTTATATCCGAACGTGTAATAATCTCGATTCTTCCCGGAAAGGTATGCACGCGCGATTATTGGAGACCCAGAACAAGCACAAAGTAGTCAAACCAACGGTGATTCAGCAGAACGGCATTCCACCGTTCTACTCACCGTTCTCAGCTGATTCGCTCCTGGGGCATCCAGGTGTCTCGTACGCTATTCCCGTGCCGTACGCGGGTCCCGGCAGCGCGTCATACTCGGAAAATGTTGCTCCCGTGAACGCAGAGAAGGAACAAATGATTGTGGAAGCACCATTGTTCGGACTCGCGCCTATTCCGGTAGAACGTGACGAGGAGGGTATCATGTCAGCGCTCGATCTACAAGTCAAGGATAAAGACGCTGTAGGGGGCTTCATCGAGAGAGACTTCAACGTGTTCAGCGTGACGTGGACGGGACCCAAAGCAAAGCTTGAGTGCGATGACAAGGTGATTGCTCGCTCATAGTCGATGATCGTTACCCGAAATGGATCTCGGCGGGTTTATGCTGCGGAAGAGAACTAACCATAATTTTCCCCGCCATTCCTCCTTAGAAACTCGAGTTCCTTGAAAGCTTCGGATTGACGACTCACAGAAAAGTGAAACGACTCCAATGTCAGCAGCTCGTCTGCAAGCGAAAGCATGATGAGCCCCTGCTCATCGAAGAGACGGAGGAATTATCCGAGAAGTTTTGGAAGCGTCTCTTATTGCTCGATATCGAACAAAGCGTCCCGGAAGCGCGCGATTCGACACCGAAGACCTCGAGCTCGAAACCAGAACCGCATTTACTAAATGCGCTCGACCTGGCCGCCGCGGTCTCGAACAAGACAGGTGTGCTGTTATTCCTGGGAGAATTCGGGGAAGAACTCAAATCCGTCCGCTTCTCATCGACTATAATTATCGATTGTTATCGGGGAATCGGATCGGGCTCCCTTCTAGCGCGTGCTCCTATAGATTGATTCTACTTAGAGAATAATAAAACGAACAAAAGTGAATAATTTTCGCTCCTTCAGACGTCGAGTTGCGATGGCGAGCCATTCTGAAAGATCGAGCGAGACGGTATAACATCATGCTGCCTGAGCCGAAGAGAAACCTGAGAACGCAGGACAGAGCCAGCGAGGCGTTCGACGAGTCACTCCTGAAAAAGGCACGATTTGATCCCAAAAGCTTCGCTCAGGAGTTCCACGAGTCTGTGCTGAAGGATACTAGGGAAAAACTCGGTAAGTCTCCATCTACCTATGCTCCAGTACCATGGACATGGTTTCCAGGTCACTATCCTGAATCGGGTATCGATACGCACCTATGCTTTGTAAGCGGGAGGTAGTGTATTGCCGGAGATTTCAATACTTTTCCCTTCACCGTAGGCTACGTCGAGGAGCTCTCCCCAGAAAATCCGTTCAGCGGTGTCTCGCTGCCTTCATTCACGCGTATCATCAGTTCGAGGGATTCTAGCCGATGCGACGATACTGGTTCATGTGAGGCGTCTTCTGTCAATAGACCGCGACGCGTGCATCCAGCTTTCCGAGTGGGTTTGGCTGGCGAGCAGAGTGAGCCAAGCCCGTCTCCTGAACCTTCCCAGACACCGTTCCAGTGGCCAGGCGTTGAAATCATGATGGAGGCTTACCACCGATATCATGAGCTCCTCGCTCAGGAACAGCGGTATCTGCGGGAGAAGTTCGAGAAGCACAAGGAGCAAGGAGTTCGACTGCAGCAGGAGTTCGCAGAGGTCAAAGCGCATATGGAGGTGAGCCCCGGGAACTTCCGATAGTTTCCAATCGGAAAAAAACAGCAGCGGCTCTCCCCGTGTCACTGTGTCTCCGACTACGTTTCGGCGAATTTCAAGCTTTTTCCCATCCGCAGAAACTTGAAGAAGCGAGTCGGACGGAGCAGAAGGAACTCGAGGCCAAGGAGCGCGCCGCGGAGAAACTCCTCTCTCGAATAAAATTCCTCCGTCAGCTCGGGAGCAAAGCGTCGACAACACCAACGACGACGACATCGACAACAGTGGAAACATCGATTTGCAACGGACACTGCTAGTAACGCAGAGTTTCAAGCACGCACATCAAATCCTTCTTAAATATCAAGTTGAGAGTTCCAGTCGTCGATAATCAAATCATATAGCCTCATATGAGGCATCGAGTGGCGATAGCCTCGCGGAAGCAAACGCATTTCGAGCAAGTTATATGGTGAAAACCTCTTTATAACGCGAGGCCGAGATTCGATTTATCCTGAAGACCGCGTCATTTCCCGCGTTCTTATTGTTGAAACCGCGGCAAAGACCACAACAACGACGACGGCAACCGCTGTGGCTCGGATCGGCGTCAGCGAGAATCGTCATTGACCCCGAACTGAGTTAGATTTCTTTCTCGATTCTGAATTCTCAACCCTGCGGGATTGAGCATCGAATGAAAAAAAACTGTCCAGCTGCTCATTGAGATATCAGTCAAATTCTGCCTTCCCTACTTGTCTCGGCATGGCGAGAATGTCGGAGCATGGAACGAGCTTGCGCATTGTCCACTTTTCGTCATATTCAGTGCGAAGTAGGACTCTGAAGTTCGTCACAAATTCCTTTTATCAGCTGTTCGTTGCCTATGAATCCGGAAGGTCCGAAGTGGGGAGCGATAGTTCTCGATGGATCCCCGTCGCTGTCCCTCCACGTCTCCTACAACTTATCTCAGATATGGTGTCTCACCATTTTAAGTAAATTCATCGGCTGAATCGGATCACCGTCTTGTTCGAGGTGACGACATAATTTCCCCAAAAAATATCTACATAAGAGTTTCCGTGATCCCGTACTCGGGAGCCCTCCGGAAGGTTTTTTGCCTCATGATTGACGGTTCTGACGGGGACCGAGCCTGTTCCTCGCTACGAAAAGAGCTCGTCGAACTGTATATTCACTGCATCGTCATTTCCTTATTTTTCTCCTGGTTGCCCTCGGTTGTCGAGTGGATCTGCTCGCTCATTTGCCCATGTCTCTCCTCGTAGACGCTGTCGACCAGCCGAGCAGTGAGCCGTACTACCTACCTATCTACGGAATAGTTATTCTAGAATTGAACGAGTATGTACATAGACAGGCGTCATGAAACGCTGTAAATAATTTGACCCAATGCATCGAACGATTCAAGGAGTTTTTGCAGCTTCCCGAGCATCGAGTGAAAGTCGACGGCGGACATTCACAAAATCGAAGGAGCTCCGAATCACGCTCTTGAAAGTGCGAGCTTAGTGTGGACGAAGATGACCGCGAACGAACAAGCGCGCAAGAGACGCTGTCGCAAGACAGTGAAGAGCAGTCGAGGACACAGAATGGAGCGATGAACGTGAGGCCAAATTAAATGACGGAGAGCGAACAAGGATTGAAGGGGGGGGGGGGGTGAAGAGCCCTCGGATCAATCTGGGGAAGTATTCCACTGTGAAATGTGAGAATAGATGTAAAAAGTTCCGTTTGGAGCCTTGTGACAGCAAATGCAAGAGTATTCATCGATTGTGAATAAAATAAATGCCTACGCACACTGTCATTGAAACGATTTCTACTGCTTATTACGAGGAGACCTATAGTCGAGCGGATCCCTCCGATAAGAGCCCGAAATGATATTCTTTGCAGATGGCGCCTCTATGCGACCCTTCTCAACGATGTTTGACGAAAACCGACAGGTCCTGATCAGCATAATCAGCAATGCCGGAAACGAAATTCAAAGATGTTCAATCAAGGCATGCGGGATCTGCGAGCGAGTGATTCCCAGGTGATCACATCATCCGTGCAAGCCGGCATATCACTGGATCATTCTCTGAGTTGATTCTAACCGATGATAGCCTCATATGTTTCGATCCGCTAGCTCTGCGGATAGATCCTGTTCCGAGATGACCAAAGGGACTCGGTGACGATCGAGATACGGACTCGTATCTTATACTGAGGTCATGTTAAGCAGAACGGATGGAAAAACCCACAGACGTCGATCAGCTTCTCGATGCATAGATCCCAGAAAGTCGGTTTTAGATTCCCGCTAGAATCGACTTGGGAAAAGAGCAGGCACCTCTACTGACGGGGTAAAGGAACAGGGATTCAGCGCGAAGTCTGCTGGGTGCCAGGGTCAGAGCGCTGGGTCGTTCAACGAGAAGCCCCTGACTTCCCTTCCTCGTCGATTCGCCTCTCCGCTCACTGGCTGGTTGTGGCGGCGGTGGTATGGCAAGCAGCCTCGGGTGGTAAACGCCAACCGTAAACCTTCGGCTCATACGGGAGAATCTGTGTGGCTGTTGGGACACAGAGTCAGTGGACAACGATCTCTCCACGGAAAAACAGGCCACCGGTTCACTGCAAGGAACGTGATTTCCGTGGATAATTCGAAAGGATCGACCTTTGTTGTAAACTCTCGAGACAGATAAACGATTCTTCGTCGAGGACTCGAGAGGAACCGTTTCACTCACTCCGAGAGAGATTCCGTCCTCAATAACGATCGTCCTGGCCTGGATTTGCGAGGGAACCAGTGCAAGATACGATTTGTGTTCGCCAGCGTAATCTACAGGGAAGCGAGACCGTTCCGCTGCGAGTCCGGAATATCGGCCCCACATCTCGTTGGTGAGTAGAAGACGCGCTCGGGAGAGGACGGCCTACACTGGCCTACACTTGGAGTTTTCTTGATATTCGAAAATATATCCATTCGCTCGTTTCTCGAGTGTGTTCGCTCTCGATGGTTCGGGCACTCCGGTGGGAAGCAGAAGAACAACGGCCCAGCGAGCCCATGGACTATTTCTGTCGAATTTCTGAGAGCTGCCGATGGACATCAGTCCGTTGAAAACTCCAGCGGAGGACTCGATTCCCGGGTTCCATGTATGGCATCGACATTCGATCTCACTCTGAGACCTTCGTACGGTTTGCTCCGCGTACGTCACCGCCGTTTTTCAATGGATGGCTCTTTTCTTGGCGATCACCGCCTTGCCTACGATCTGCTATCTCCGCAAGGACGGGATACTCTCATTCAAGCTCCATACACTGTTTAGAGAGTTTTATTATCAAGCTTACTGAATAATTATTATCCGTGAGTCGACCTTGATGATCGTAATCGAGAATACCGAAGCGCCCGACGACTGTCGTCACCGTAACCGCCAGTACTCTGTAGCACTTAATACGCTCGAACGCGAAGTACCTCTGTACTTCGGCCGACGACAGAACTCGAGCCCAGGCGGAGGGGACGAGAGACCATCAGTTCTTTCGAAGATTATAATCAATCGAACGACCGCGTGGTGGGAACAGAGAAAACCCGACCGTGCGCGTCTGTGCCACCGGGTCTCAGATATGTGACCTTCGTGTCAGCGTTACCAAAACCCTGTTAAAATCTGATGATGGCACTCTGACAAGGGTGGACACCAACGCTCGGTCAAGCGATCGAATCTCGCGAGCGCAATTCACCAGCGCGATCTCATGTATCGGCGTCGAGAACGGAAGTCGATGAGCGATGCAATGTAATGTCATCGATTGAGCTTTCCGTAGGAGAACTTCCTGCTGACATGAAACGTCGGTGGAGGGTCGACTACGGTATCGCAAACGATCGAATCGTCGGGGTTGCCGAGAGTTCGAGACGGTTGTCAACCGGAAGCTCTATCTGACTTCCGGCCTAATTGATATTTCATAATTATCCGGTATATTGTTTTGAATACTTTTGAGTACTTGTTCCGCATAATTCGAAAATTCGAATGTTGATTCTCGATCAAAATCGATAGCCGGAGTCCATCGGGTACTGGGAAGCAGAAGAGAGAGGCTCGAGATAATTGCATCGCAATGATAGTTCTCCGGGCAGATCTGGGAAAATCTGACGCTTGGCTTGACGTCGACAGAGTCGCCAACACACCCACACAAACGCTCGTCTCGCCGTTTCCTCGTTCGACGCTTGTGGGTCTAGTCAGTAGAGCAGTAGTTCTTGACCTTCTCGGCGGGAACGGGAAAACACATATTGAGGTGAGTTCGATCCCGACAAGAGGCTTCCGCGGGATGGAATATTTCAGTGCGGCCCTCGTATACAAATAACTTGTCTCATTGGGGCGCGCGCGTATCTGAGCGATGACGTCCGTTAACGTCACCCTACTCGCTCTCCCTAGCCGGCACGGCAGCCTTACCGGAACGGCCACGAATGCCCTCCCCCTGTCCCGACGTCGGCGTCGTTGACGCGACGTCGACGACTGCCGCCGCATCACCGGCGAAGGAGGCGAAGTCAAAGACTGAACAACTAATCGTAATCGAGGGAGCCAGCCTTGAATCACGCGCTTCTCAGAGACTCAACGTCTCGAGCACACGGTGCGGCACTCCGCTCATGTAGCTGCGTGATTTCGAGACGCTCGTTAGAGTACGATGCGAGGCTGCGCAGAGTTCGCGACGGGTCTCACACGAAGCGCGAAGCCGACCTCGAACTTCCAAGACAATCCGTCTGGTGAAAAATGTGACTGGATGGGATGACATCATAAACACCGAACTATATCGGGAGCCTTCACTTTCCTCAAAGCAAAAGAGCCAGGATGATCCCTATCCGCCCAAACGACTGGAAGTTGCGGTCATGTTGCTCATTTAGGCCCGGTTGGAAACAACGATTGAAACCAGATGACACACTCTCTCTCCGGCACTCTTCAGCATGTTTTCCAGCGATGAGGGTAATTTCAAGAGAACCACGCCTGGAGCTGGAACGGCAGTGAGTTCCCCTGGCAGTTTTCCCGATGCTGGAAGTCGACTTGGGAATGCAGCGTAGCGCTCCTGTGCCCGATGTGGGCCTTTTAGGAAAGGTAGGTTCAAGCTTTCGTAGGAGTACGCGGAAACGAGCTCACTCAAGCATTCAAAAGCTCGTCTGTGATGGTGATCGCTAGAAAGTGGATGCTTGTGAGCGTTTTGGGGGCTTGCCCGCTGGCAACCGCTGCTGGGAGTGACCTACCGCCCCTCAGCCAGCCAGGTATCGCAACTCATGACAGGCTTCGCTTACCTCACAAGCCGTGTACGTCATAGAGCTGCCCGCTGGGAGTGGCATCGTGTTCCTCTTCGACGGCCCTCATTTTGACTTCCGAACACAGCCATGAACCGCGCATCGGGGGGAATTGGCTCGAGTGTTCGCGCAAACCGTTCGAGCACCCCGAAAACTGACAGACTCCTTCGAGGGAAGATGCAAGAGTCTTTCATTTCTCTCGATATATCGCTCAATTAGTCCCGATCGAAAGATGGATATCATAAGAATGCTTCCTCGGAGGCTCGGTCGGGACGCTTGGACGGGACATCCGAGGCTTTCAAAACAAATGTCATCGCCCTGTCAGGACGCGGCAGGACTTACAAACAAGAGCCCGTCCAGATGCTCGTCGTTTCCTTTTGGAAGCCTGAACAGGTTTGCAGGTCGTCATCGCTCTGGTGTTTATTATTTCCGTCGCTGCTGACGCTTCCAGCTTCTTGAGTGACTTCTTCCCTCCCCAAGTCCATAAATCTCCCACTCTGATGTATGACATCGGTCGAAAGACGTTGTGGCACTCTTTGCCGGTCGTTGGGTCTACGCGATAAAGACTTCTCTCGCTCGGGACCAGTGTGGAACTGAATAACGTCAGCGTGAATCTCACGGACCGCTCGATCTGAAATCTCTGCTCGAATCATGGTGTCCGGAGAAATCGATTGTAGAGCGGAATTATCTCCGATGAGATACGTGAAATGCGGAAATATTCATCAGAAGAAATGCCGTGGAACAAACCCGCGAACGGAATCAGGCTGGTGCTGGGACCGGCGAACAACAAAATGATCTACTCATCGAGTCGCTTTTGACTGTGTTCGTGTACAACTCGTGGGTGCAAGCGACGTTGAAGACCCACCCAGAACAGTATTTGCCCCTGGGAAGCATCGAGGGAAAACTGTGACTCATCAACGAGGCCAGCCAGGGGCTGCCGAACCCCGCGCACCCTGCTCGGATGACTAAGGCCCTCGCTGAGGCACTCCTGAGCTGAGGTAACTCTGCAGAGACCACGCGCACGAGTCATCCGAAAATAGGGAGACGGAGATTCTTGAACAACTAAGAAGCTTGCCCACCCAGGGTGGCGACAGCCGGTCGACTCCTTGAAATCCTCCAGGCAAAGTCTCGAAACAAGTCAAGAGCCGACGTGGACCTTCTCCGCAAACCTTGTTCCACATCGAGCCCTCCAGTCCCGCAGTTTATTTCGGTCGTGTATCTTCAAAACGTCTCAAGGTGGAGTTTGGATGTGGAGATCTCAGCCGCGGAGGAAGGAGCGGCTCCCCGCGGGCTTGGTCGGCTACGATCTCATAATCTCGCTGTTTTCTAAAATGAGGAAATGAATTCTACACTCTCAGAGCAGAACCTCGGAATGCGACTGCGGACGGCTCCTTTGCTGATAATATGGTCGATGCTCCCATTGCTCGCGTCGACTCCGCGGTTTCGTGCTCTCCGATAATAACTCCGACCCCTCTCCAGCCTCGCTCGAGGGTCGCCCAACATAATATGACGTCAACGAGTTCCTTCTTTTAATCTCATTGTTTCTCGAGTGGCGGTCGAGTATGTACCTTGACGGGATATACGTCTCATCATCCGTTCCCACGCGATTCCACGTACTCGGCGTCAAACCGCATTACACGAACTAATGGATGGAAGAATTGATGGAAGCCATAATCGTCGACAACGGTTGATTTTGAGAAGGACTCGTCGCACTCCCACGTGCCGAAAGACTTGTCGAATCGAATCCCTCGGGTGTTCGCTCTCGAATGACGACAACAACCGTGATGTCAAATAACGTCTGTCGCCAACGCCGCTCGATCTGGTCATTGGTGTCCAAATATGTTTTTGATCAACATCTCGTCTTACACCGAGGTCTGTGAATGACTGATGTCACGATGCTCGTCGGAGCTGACGGGCACGGGATCTCCTCCGCCATCCCGGAAACCGGGTCACCCTTGCCTCGGTTCACGCGATCAGAATTCCTCCGCGCGACCGAGGGATCAGCGGAGCTGTAAAGTGCTTGTTATCCTGCGGTAATGAATGTTTCATCCACGCGGTGACAGTCAGAAGCGATGTGGCGGCTTTTTGAGTTTTCCTTCCACCGTTCTTGATCGACGCCGAGATTCTGGAGATGAATTATCTGCAACTCTCTCTGGAAGCTGTCAAATGACGATCGATTATCATTACCTGTAATTCGAATAGTACCATCGACTGAACCTTGTGTGGTTGATCGTCAGGATGTCAGTGAAGATGGCTTGTTCGATTCTCAAGCGAGCGCGACTCTCCAATTCTCCGGCGCTTGCATACGAGCTACGGATTGGCAAAGTATAGTCATCTGGATATGTTGGTAACACCTGGCCACTGCTCGCGCTTCCCGGCGAGACATTTTGTTCGGTTTTACGCGATCGCCTCCGATAGAGGGATGGGGGGGGGGTATGACTCCGCGTGATCAGAGAATATATTAATCGGCTTGGAACTTCCTGAGAGCTTGCAACATGAGTGCAGCACAGGCATTTTTGTCGTTCATTTTGATGGGGGATTGTGCCGTTCTTTGCCTTTCGTTCTTGTTCGCGTTCCATCCGCGGTGATCGACGCAGATCTCCAAATAAACGAGATATTTTACAATAGCGGGAGCGACGAGCCTCGTCATACAGAGTCATCGAGGAGAGGACTTCGCTCCGAATCGTCACGGCATTCCTGTTCTGCAAACATCTGTAGCACACCGTGATCCTACATATGATCTCAATATATGTATATATGGAATCTCAATATAGTATATGAAAGTGCCTCTGCGTTGCGGGAGGCTGAGACTTTCGAGAGGAAACTGACACCGGATCGGACGGCAAATCACTTCCGCTTCCCTTGGACGCATCGACATGTCGATTGCTCCATTGACCGGCCGGGGACGAGTTTCCGGAATAATACGACTTTTATAGCGTCCTCATGGAAGAAAGTCTGCCCCGGCATTTGTGGTTCCCGATAATTCAGATTTCGCTTAAGGAAGGAAAACGCCGCGGAAGAGGTCGACATCATTTCACGGAGCAGCTGGAGTGTAGTGAGAGACGAATCAGCTGTGACTGGATGACTCATCGCTCCTTCATAATTATCGATGGAACACGACCAGAAAGAGAGCCGGCTCCGTTCGACTGAAAGTTACGCAAGAATTCGATTACGGCTGATCGTAGAATGCGATGATTCTGTAATCCTGTGCAACTGCTCGAGTAGAACTCGCGTGAAGGAGGAAAGGATGAGATAACTTGCGGAGGCGCCGCCTCGTAATCCTCTGAGCCGGAGGGGAGCGGAACGAAGACTGTCAGGTTCCACCGTTTTTTTCTTGGAGCTCTCTCTTCGATTTCGACGTACACGAATCGGAAATGAATTTCTAGGCAGAGCTTGCGCCCATCGCCGGGGAGCGAGGGCCTGTCCCCGCAGGGGGGTCGAGGGAGCTCCCCGCCGAACTGTTCTCCGCATTGAAGGTGGAAATACTCCGCGAAATCGCTCGCCGACGCTTCGGTGAAGTGCGACGTATGCAGGGTGGCTCGTTCTCGTGTCTGCGCAGAGTAGCCCTGGCGCTGACTCATCGCAGTCAGCGGCAGCGACGAGGACTGTCTTGTGGCTGCCTCGTTCTCCGACCCGTCGCATGATTGTTCCGCGAGGAAAAAAAACGATCCTGGTTTGCGTTCACATTCTCACCGATCTCTTCGGGCATGTATGATATCGAACGGTATCGGAGGCGGTCGCCATGTACATACGTATGCACGATGACGTATGCCGTACTTGGCACGTTTACTGAATGCGATAAATCTCTCTGGACTTTGGATCGGACCGTATGACGATTTCTAAGGGTTTCCCATCCTCATCACAGCGCACGCATCCGATCCACTGCGGGGTAACCCTGAGCCCTTTCGAAGGCGAGACAGCGAGTTGAGGTATTCAGCTTCGATATACGTGACGTGCTCAGTCGGATTCGAGAGACACCGGAGACTGGTGGAACGCTTGGGGGTTGGGAAGATTGTCCGCGATCACTGTGATCGGTGATCACACCCGTCGATCGCGGAACGTCAGCAATCCGCAAACGTCACCATCACATTGCTCTCCCGAAGGTCCGACCTTCGTGGCACCTCGCCCACTGGGCAAACTATTACTCATGACTGATAACACAAGACTATTATTTTTCTGTTTTCCCTCCGCGCGCGTTCTCCCGATCCCGCGGAAAAAAATGACAGAGAAGTCGGCTTGAGGGACTCTCAAGAATGAGCATTGCTGTCCCGAGTGACCGCGACCGATCGTGACTAATAAGCGGTCCGCTGCAATATTCACTTGAGAGTTTGCCTAAAATTTACTTTTCCGGTGAGTCGAGATGGAACCCGGAACCGGCGATGACTCGCCGGCCTCAGACAGCCATCGAAGCTTTCAGCCGGTTATGACACATCACATAGCGCCGCTCGGGCCTCCGACCAAACGAGAACTGAACATAATCCCAGAGATGCGAGGGGCACAGGCTCGGAGACTCTTCCTACAATAATGCACATACGTTTCTGTATTATTGCGCACCTTCCTCTCCCGAATTCGCCATAAGTGGACCGTGAGCTGGAGCGAAGGCTACAACATAATGTGTTTGAGCAAGACCAGAGCTTAAAATAATGATCGAGTCTCAGCCGGGAAGAGCTTCGATGTGTCTCGGAAAGCAGAGACTTGATCGGAACGAAATCAAGATGCTTCTGACCGAGGTTAGAAGGACAAAGCTGTAAAACACTAGGACAGCGGTTCCCAACCTTTTTGGCTCCGCGGCTCCCTAGCGAACTCAGAATTCCCCCGCGGCTCCCAGGATACCCAGTGCCCACGCGGCTCCCGCGGCTCCTACCTACTCTCCCTTCTTTTTCCCCTAAAAGGACCATTCGCAACTCAACTCACTCATAACTTGCATGTACATATATTGTTTACAAATATTGCGCCTCCCTCCCGTCAATTTCCCGTTAAAGAGACTGAATGGGAATCTCCGGAGACAAGCAGCTCCTGGCTGGAGAAGGTAGCCTCGCGGGCATACCAGAGCTCTCTAACAATTGAGTCCAATCTCTCTCGATGGAAGAGAAGAGTTGAGCTTCTCGAAGCTCACGGGAAAAAGCTTAGTGGTGTACGAAGTCTTCTCTGCGGGGAAGACACAAGGAAACAAAAGGTGCTCCGTGCGGTGGTGTGAAAGCGAGTGAGATTTTATTTTAGCGTCGTTCACTTCTCGATAGAGTTGGGCGGAGTAGGTTTGAACCGAATGGCGGGAACACAACCGTGGCAGATGAAGTCGATCCGTTTCGGAACCTTCCCTTGGAATTGACAAACCCTGACGGCCCGGACCTACACCAGAAATTCGTCCGCGGCTCCCCTAGGAGCCGCGGCTACCAGGTTCGGCGGCTCCCCCAGAAAAGTCCCGCGGCTCCCCTAGAAGCCGCGGCTCCCAGGTTGGGAACCGCTGCACTAGGAGCTGCCGGGCACCCGGATTTCATTTAATAACTTGACTCACTCAGAGAGCTTCCAGGGTTTCCTCTGTAGATTTAGTCACCAGCAGGATGATCTGACGAGGTGAAGTTCCGCTCAGATATGAAACCACTTATCCGAACCGCCTTCTGTTTTACACCTAGCAAGGTACTCTCATCCGGATCATTTCCCTCTGGGAACCTGCGATTTTCGATTCAGGAGTCCGTCCCTGTCCCGTGCGGACTTTCCCACAGCTCAGTGAGATGGAACAAGTCCGAAAATCAATTCTGATGAGTCTTTAGGATCGTTTTGCTCTCCAATTATTCCCTTCGCTTCTCTCGTGGCGAGGCTCCGTTCAAGTAATGATCGAGGTTTTTCGGTCACGGAAGCAAGAGCACCGTCAAGAGAGAATTGTGAGGGTCGAGAATACCTCCGGGTATATTCAAGCTGGGCTTCCAGAGCGGCGAGTTCCCGCGGACTCCGGTACACTTTGAGATCTCCGTCTGCTCTCTTGAGAGACTTACCGCGCTCTGAAGCGGAACTAAATCGGCAGATCAAGCTTTGCGTGAGATCTTCAGCTCTAAGCACCGTGCAGTGGAAATTAAAAAAAAGCAGGGGGGAGCTGTAGCAATCGCAACCTTCATCATGAGGGGAAGTCCTCGAAAGGACAGATCTCGCAGAGCAGGGACGCTGCAACACTCGTGCGTCGCGCGTTAAGTACTCTTTTACGTCAGTCATTGCTTCCTGGGGAAAAACATTCCATGTGGAAAAATCCGATCTTCGGGCGTGAACGCCTGGCGAAGCCCACGGCAGAGGATTCGACCGCATATTCATCTCCAGAGACAACCGCATGGAACTTACTCTCCACTCTCTCTGGACCGTCCCGAGTGGAGAAGACGCGATTGATTTACGTGAATCCATGCAGAAAATGCTCTCATCGGGAAGGACAGCCTCCGAAGCAGCTGAAATTGCCGGATATTCCATTCACGTCAGACTCTCATTATCTCGGGCATCAACGGACCGGATACGATGAAAGATTACCTAGTTGAAGGAGATCGATTTATTTACATTCCGATGATTATCTGGCTCACTACTTAGCTTCTTTGCCATCTGCTGGAGAATGCGAACGCAAGGGGGTTCTCGAATACGGATCAAGCAGTTACACCCTAAGCTCCTCTGACAGAAACTTCCGAGTTTTCTGATTGAAGCCGAAAGGAAACCGATCGAAGATCCGATCACCATCCTGAAAACGTATGCGGAAGGGAAGAGTCCCGTCATGCGCGGGGCCGTCAAGGGCGACCGCCTGACACCATTTGGTAACTGTCACGCTCATGGAGCGTGTCGCTAGTCGCGAGCTTGCGACAAATTACATTCCGCTCACTTTATCGGCTCTGCGGTTTCACGCTGGTTTCTCTTCTTTCTCTCCTGATCCGCCACTCTAGCTCCCGAATCCTCTAGCTGGCCACGAAAATGTCGCCGCACAGCTTTCGCGAGAAGGGTGTCAATGTCGTGTCGATGCAACTTCGAGGGTAATCTGTTGACCCCTTGATGGATGAGCAGCGGAAGTGGGCTTTGCAGTCATATCCGGTTTGTCTTACATACACAATGGTCCCATAGGCACCGATATACTCGCCCGCGCACACAAACCACCCAACAGATATGTGCCTCTGGTGACTAAGTCTTCTTCCTGACTCAGGCAGACAGACAGGCAGGCTCGCTAGCGAGTGAGTGAGCAGGCGGTCGTCGGCAAGCTATACGACCAGCCAGTCAGCGCATCAGTCGCTCGCTCGTGCTCGAGGAGCACAGTCACCAACAGCTGATGGGAAACCCCCTCCGATTTTTCGGGAGGGCCTCCATCGCACTCAGTCAGCGCTCTGAAAGATCTGTTTCAATTTCTCGGACCACGGAAAAGCATCACGAATTTTTGTATCTATATTGACGTATCACAAAGAAGTGTCATGAGTCCATCATCGACTTCTCGGGCTCGGATTCCCGGGCCCGGCGGGGACTCCCGTTCCGGGCAACCTCTCTCTATCCATCGGAATTTCTGTCAGGAATTCGCTTTTCCGGTTGCGTCTAGATCCACCTGGACCATCAGAGATAATGGCTACTGAGGCGCAACCTTCGTATGAAATGACGAACCAGGTTCGTTGTAAATTGGGTTCTGAAGTGGCGAACGCTTACTCACGAGACAGGCTCTCCTCACCCTACTTGGAATGACTCAAACGGCCCGGGCCTCGGGGATGTAGTCGGTCCCCGCTCCCTAGCTACTCCGCTCGCTCACTCACCTTGTGGGGTTGGTACTCCTACTCTCGTGCTCGCTCACACACATTCAGTTGTGACCGGATTGATTCACTCACTAGCTCACTGCATGGGAGCCCAACAGTCATCCAGTAGCAGCCGCAGCTGCAGCAGCAGCGTCGTCAGGCATTCTGACCGAGCAATTCAGCGATTAGTGTGCAACTTGAGTGTATACATACATACATATATCGCGAATATGAATTCGCGCGCTTGTATGCGAAACCCGCGGACTCGGTTGATAGCTTGTGACTGATTTTGCGTACGGATCGGATGATGCGATTCGATAGAAGTCGATTGCGGATCGAGGAAATACCCTCTAGGTTCGGGCGATACTTGGTTAAGGGTCCCGATTCCGAATCGTTCTGGGTTTGGATCAAGGAAATCCGCCGCAAGTCCGTGGGGACTCTCGGTGATGATGTGAGGCGTCAATATGTCCCACAGACGAAGAGGAATCCGACTCCTTCTCTCATAATTACAGCCTCTTGCCGGCCGATTCGTTGACATTGAAATCTGGGAATCCACTCCCCATGTACGGGTATAGACCCATGTACGATCATTGAGGCTCTTCTGAGGCAGACCGGCCCGCGTCGTCGACAGCGGTAAAACAATTGAGAACTCGTCTAACTTCTGAACCGTGAATATGGTACCGCACTTGCCCACTGTCAGTCACGCCGAGCGGCAAGCCGTGAGGGGAAGACTAGACTCCTGAGCGGATAGGAAGTGAAAGTCCGACCAAGGATCCTGGAAAATACTCGGCGCTCCATGGACGTTTGCAGTCATCAAGTCGAATGAGAGCTCCGACGAGATGCGAGCGTCATCAACCAAATCGCAGCGAGATGAATCGATTGCGAGACATCATGCCGATTCATTCTTCTGGGTCTCTATAATCGTTCCCATTTCGATGACTCTCCGGATGATTTCTCGCTCGTCTGACAGTCTGGGAGATCGGATCCATGTCTCGGTGCAGATTATCCATCATCTCAGAAAACACGACTGCAGGAGAATCGTCGGGAGTTATGAGTACGCTTCGCGTATGATGTTCAGACGACTCGTGGCTTACGCAAGTGATTTATGTAAGTTGAACAACACCTCGACATAAGAAATAATGTCTGTGGTCTGACTGTCCGAACGCGTTGCTGAGAAGGGGCTTTCATTCCTCCGATGAAGCCTCCTTGATGATGCATTATATCGGCCGAATAACTCCAATGGGGAGTCAATGGAACTACGGATTCTGTTGGGAGTGAGCGTCACTCACAAACAGAAGTCGCGTAGGTACGCTATGATTCGTTCTCGCCCGAGGGTAAGATTGTTCCGCCGACCACGGAACAGCTGATTTCCTCAGATGGAACTCAGATGGCGAATATGGATGATGGCCGAGGACGCGACCGAAGCAGGAGGAGGAGCCTGGGAACCGAGGACAGGAAGATGTGTTAAAGTATTTGTGAAGATATTCCGACCCTGGCACGAATGTAAGGCGGTCAAGATGAGACGGGGGCTTGATCGACGGTGCAGTCACTCCTCGTCAGCGGTGAATTGATCTATGCGTGGAATCTCTAGCTTAGTGGCCGAAGCGGAGAGCTAGTTTACGAAAGTAGCCACTTCATGAGAGAGCCACTTACCACAATCACGCGCAAGATATGCGGTATCACGTGGCAGAAGAAAAGATTGGCTGGAAGGAGAGCGAACCACAGCTCGGACTGAGGCTAGGTCCGTCCTGCGACCAAGTCTCTGACCACGAAGAATACAGATTCCCTAGCGGGACCGGGACGAGTGTGCAGGACAGGTGGTAAACGTAAACAACAAGAACGGGCAGCGGACAAAATGACGACGTACTTGACTCACGGTCCGCTGTTCCCCGGAGCAAACAGTCTGTCAGCTCACACTTTTCTAGGCATCGCTCGTCGTCGCCCCATTTTCGAATGGCTTTACATTGCATCAGTATTACTCAGTCAGATCCATCAGGAGCCACGTCTGTTTCGGCGACGAAATTCAGTTTTTCCTCGAGTTATGCCTTACTGTTCTATGATCGGCTCGGGATAAACGGAAAGATGAGCTAACAGTGACTAATCGAACCTGGAATTCTTCGCCGGACGCTGGAATTGTCACAGAACAACGATTCTGAGAATTAAGCCAAATCACCAGATCACTGGAGCCAGTGCTGGGATAGAACCGCCACGACGATGATTCGCATCATGGTGGCGGAGTTGATGATGTTAAAGCTTCCGACCAACGCCACCCAAGCAAAATCTACGGGAGCGGGTGTGACCTCATACCGACCTTGACCTTGGTAGGTGGAGTAAGGTAGGAGTTTCGATTATTATGGGACGACCTCTCTGTGATATTTCTTAGAGCGACGATTTTCCTCCGGCATTCTTTTCATCCGGGGTACTCATTCTCGGATCTCTCGCTTGCGCCGATTTCTAGGACCGATGCGACGACGAGATGACCTTTCATTATCCCCATGGAATTATCTCGAATTCGGGAGCGTGTTTTCGGAGGAATCGATCGATCTAATCTCATTCAATTACACGGCTTAATTATTATGGAACAGTCATCCATGATTACTCCAGGAAGTGTGCAATTGAACGGCAGCACCTGACGTGGGACCATACGCGGAGCTTTCCATCGAATGGAAGTCACAGTCGTTTAACTCGAGCCAGTCCGCTGGCTCGGGAGACGGCCGGGAGAGGTGTAGATTAGATTTATCTGTTTGGCTTAGCTTGGATAGCAAAGCAATAGTTTGAGGTGACAACTCACTCCCCTCTCTGCTTGCTTGCTTGCTCCGGCCCAGAGCCTACCTAGTTCTTTGAGCTTGTTCGCTCGCTCGCTCAGTTCGTCCGTCTGCCTCCCGGCCTCCTTCGTCTTCTTCGGCGACCCCACTCTCACAGACTATCAATTTCTATGTACAAATCAGGCCAGGTAAGACCGGCCGAGGAGGGGTCGCGGGGAGTCAGGGAGCACGATGGGAAGTGTATGAGAGTGTATGTCTATGACTAAGCTTCAGCTGAATCATATACGCTCCGGCTGCTGCTGCCGATGCTGTGTCATCGGTGGTGCTGGCGTTGGTGGATGACTCGTTCGTCTCGGAGCAATGACGTAATCAGGGGGGTAGTTGGTTAAGAATAGAATCAAATCTCGCTTTTTTCAAGGCGTCTCGCTAAGCTCAATCTAGGGCATCCACTGTTCTATTTTTCATTCTGCTTAGAGATTCTAGGCTAGCGACGGCCCCGGTTCCCACGTGGACTTTCCGAGTCATTCCTTGTCGTGTCAGAGCGCGACTTACGCGGCTCACGGGGAATGTCAAGGGAGGGGTTCCCCGATTGGCTCTGTTTGCGCGCTTCCCTGATGCCGCCGGATCAACTAGTTTTCCCCTTCCAATTAAGTCTCGACGAGTCAATGACGTCTCGCCGTCGATCGACGTGCGGGACTTCGGAGGGTTTCCCCATCGGACTGACGTTGCACGTTTCGGCCTTCGTGACTTTTCTGATGAAAGAACCGGCCTAGCTCTCGGTCAGTCATTTGAGTACAACCGAGTCCGCAATTGAAGAACTTCATTCTGTCAAGAGGAGCTATACCCAGAGAATGGCCCTAAATCCAACAAGTCTGAACTTTCTCGAACCGGGAGCACTCTGCTTGAAGCCTAAGGGTCTGATTGTGTTTTGGCGTTGAAATTTCGTGATCTCGTGGGAAACCGCGGAGAGGTTCACACACGTCATCGATGAGTGTTCCAGATGATCTTGTACAGTTGCTGTTTGAGAATTCTTGATTCATCATCCCATCCATGGGATTTTCTCGAGACATGCACACAGAAAGGGTATGAGCCAAGATGGCCACATCGGACGGGACAAAATCTCGACAATCATCGGAGTACGACAATCAGAACGTTCTCGGGATTAGGATTTCATCGGAAAGACGGATTTCCGCATTGAGATACGAATGGGGGGCGTCCCGTTCCCCAAGGATCTATCGAAACGATTTTGTTCAGAGACACGACACCGCCAGTTTCCCCCAATGACATAATTCACCGGGCCACTGACTACTACTACTTCTTGACTACAGTGAAATACTTCTTCCACGGCGAGCGCGTACCAAAGTCATTCTTAATTTATAATAAGTGCACCGGAAGAGGTCGCGAACGACCATTATCGATTCCGTGCACGCCGTCGTCTTGTTCGCTATAAGGGAATCCGCAACAATGCCGCCAAAACCCCCAAAACGAGAGCACCGATAGAGTCGGGAACACAGGTAGGAAATCCGCCCGCTCTTCGCGAAAGGGTCTCCAGCATCGCGGCTGATTCCGCTCAAAGCCGACCGAGTACCAAGGTCAGGTCCTCGAGACTATCCTCGAGACGTCGTCATCACCCGATTTATCAGGAGCGAACACGATCTCTGTGCTTGCCGAAATTCGTCGCGCAGGAGAGCGAACCAATAACCTTGCCGCAGCGGCTGACGAACTGTGAAGAAACGTTGACCCTCGATGGAAGTCGGCTCGGACGCACGTTGCTCTTCAGAATTCAAAAGCTCTGTGTCATAGGCGCTATCATCGACCGGGTATTCCTGTCGCTTTTCTGTGGAAGAAAATCTTCCGGGTGGGATAAAACGCGATTGCCGCGAAGCCCTGAGACTCATCCGGCTACTCCTGAATCCTCGGTTACTTCACTGTTGGTTCAAAGTTCCAAATCAAGAAGCGCCTCTTCGCGAAAGGGAGGCGGGGACGGCTTGCGGCGGATCATCGTCGAAGACTCCAATCGCGCTCATCAGAGAGCAACTCCGGAGCTCCGCGGAAGAATGCGATCTGAACGGTGATCTCGCCAAACCGACTCTCGGGAACGCTGCTGGCATCCGGCCGCCGGCGTTCCGGGAGATTCCCCAAGAAGAGGTCATCGCGGTGCCTGAAGCGGCCCAGAAAGGAAGTCTAACTCAGCTCAGGGCCAAGGCCCTCATCATGAAGAGATCTCTCCTTCCCGTGGGGATGATGCCGCAGGTCTCTGAACTTTTCCGCGGTACCCTCCCGTCGGCTGCAGAGTCGAGAAGAAATGTGACCGGCCAAGCAACCAGTCGGTCGCCAGGTAATGTACAACATAGGTTCAATCGTTCGCGCCCGCTCGCTAGCAGGCTGGCTGGGTCAGCCAGCCTGCTCGCCCGCAAGGATGATCTCCGAGTGATTCACTCTTAGTCAGCGATATTGAAGGGAGCCTTCCTTGCTGCTGCTGTCGACGATGTTGGCGTTGTTGTCGTCGTCGCGGTAGCGCGCGAGAGGGACCAGCTTCCTCCTCGCCACCACATGAGTCACCAGCGGCCCGCGCACTGAACATGCCGACCGACTGTGTCCGCCACCACCAGCAACATTTGGATCAGACCTATCTAGCCCGCCGGTCGAGCTGGTGCTCCTTAGATTCATAGATAAGAGGCAGTGTACTGACAGAGAGAGAACGGTGTTCTTCTCGAGTACCGAGTCAAAGTACAGCGCACAAAACACTGCCAGTGAATCTCTCGCCCGTTCCCAGAGACTTGGACGTGACTAACGTGAACTAATCATCGCCAATCCGAGTGTGCTCCCAATTGTGACTCGATTCGTGATCCTTGAACCGGGCGACGACGACGGCTCGAAGCTCATCATCTCCTAGTCTCAAATTGTCACTGCCACGAGCCGTTCAGCGGTCGGAGAGCGAAACTGGTTCTTATATCGCACCGTCGTCTTCATCATCAACATCACTCTGGAAGAATTCGCCGTGAGGGTCGCTCGACCGATCTGGAAATCGATCAAATCGCCTGTCAAGAAGCGTTCATCTCCGAATCTTGCTTCGGTGACGGCTACTTCGTGGTTGCCGTCCCCATCCCTCCCTCCGACGGTCTACGATCTCCTTGATGCGTGACATCAGTCTCGCTGAATGACATGATGACTTGCGACTCATGCACAGATTGTCCTGTACCGATGAAACGTTTCCGCAGTGGTCAGGTATGAAGACTCTCTAGACTTGTAAATACTACGACGGGATTCAGACCGACTCGGACTGACTGTTCGACGCATTTACGTTACGCGCTCACTCGGCTAGATATACGCCGCTAACCACCGTCGTTCGATGCCCTCAACCGTAGATATAACGCAATGATACGTAAAGCCCGCAACGTCTCCTGATCAATCGTTCACTTTCGCTTGACTTCCCAAGTGGAAGGGAACACTGAACGAATCATGTGGTCACTTGCTATTGGACAAGAATGATGGTTCCACTCTGAAGATGATTCATGAGCTGCTCGATGACCGTCGTGTCTCTTCAACATGATGTTGAGCATGATCTAGACGAGAGCTCATTGTGGAAGAGACATGATGCCGAATGAGCTCGGGTCTGTAGGTACTATGGATTAAGTTGGAGTTATCCATCGATGGAATCCCGAGCTCGATCAATGAGTCAGCCTGGCGGACCGAAATCGCGCTGAGACAAAAAGACCGATCTGAGTTTGATCGAGTCCCTGTGACGTTGTTGCTACCACGCACCTCCTTGGTCTCGATAAAAGTCTTCGTTTAATTATTGTCATGCGTTTCCTGCTGCTTCAGCTATAGAATTTCGGCTCTCTCTCCCTTTCATTCGGCCGCAGCTCGCTCACTCGATCGGTGATACGTACTCTGTATCGGCTCTGTCTCTCGAAGCGCCTGCCCGGCAGTGGAGCGACGGAGAGACGATGACGGCTGACGTCAGGAATGATTCACGCTCGTTCTGGGCGACTTGTGATCCTTCCAGCGTCTACTTGCTACAACGGAGACAATGTGTTGTGGCGCTCGCCAATGCTGCTAAAGAGTGCATTCAGTTGACTAATTATTCTTGAATTTTGCGTTCATCCGACGGAATCGTCAGAAATTGTGCTCTGATGGAGTTTATCCGGGAGTATTCTGTGAAGTGACTCGAGTGTTGTTCAGGGATCGCAGTACCGCGACCCCTGTGTCCAGAGTTCAAAGATATTCGCGGTCCTGAAATTCGGCTTTCGAAACTCTCTTCCCGAATCGATACCGAGCAGATGGAGGTAAAACAAGTTTCTGGAGCTCCCAATCAGTCGCGGGGGCGAATCAGGGAGCGGGTGACATCGCCCGACCTGATTCCTGACATGTAATTCGAGGAATCAGTGAACTTGACAAGGTTCGGGCAGACGGTGCGGGACTGCGGGAACCCAGCCGAGCTCGAATTCAATTTCACGATTTTTTTATCATTCTTTAACGTAAGGCGTCTGTCGACTCGGGTCGTCAATGGAAAGGAACCACCTCTCGAGTTCATGTTTATCGGCATTCGGCATCGATTCGATCGTGACACCGGCGACAATGGCTGAGGAGTGCTGGAATTTTTTTTCGTGGATGCATTCGTATTTTCGTGGACATTTTTGCATGCGCTTGAGGTGAGGCCAATGAGCTTCTGTCAGATCGAAACGCGCGGCTCGTCCCCAGGGGATGTGAATTCTGCGTGACGGCTCCTTGGCTAGTCTCCGGTATGGAGCGATCGGAGCTGCCGCTGTATTAGTCAGTGCACTTCGCGAGCGAGCGAGCGAACAAGCGAGTGTGAGTCATTCCAACCAGCGGAGCTGTACAACGCAGGCGTTAACGCGACGTTCGACGTCAGAAACGTACGAGCAGAAGTATCTTTTGAATTCTCGGAGGAGTTCTCGTCTCAGAACTAGATACGTCCATGAGAGCCGAGTCGCGAGCGGCTCGACCAACGGCGCAAATCCCACCGAGCGGCGAATCAGGGGATGAGCGACGGGCTGTGGAAGTCGGTCGCGCTCTGGAAAAGCTTTCCTGAGCAACCATTTCTCAACCCTAGAAGTCTTCGCTGACGAACGGTCGGTTGGTCGATCGATCGATCCGAAGAGCTATCCAGTCTCCTCTCCGGAATAGCCGTCCATTTTGGAATCGTCAAACAATCCGTCCGCTCCCTCTCCGCGAATTGTGCTGACGATTTTCGTCGAGCCTCACGATTTTCGAGAGCATATTTCTATGCATATAATTTTTTTCGGATACCTAGCCTAGCATCATCATCGATCCACCGCGCATTTCATTATCGGTACCGCGCATCAGCAGAATAATCATGCGGAGGATCTTTTTGTCTTGCGCTAAGCAATTTCGCAAAACATCTGTGGCTGAGTCATCTCCTGGCGGACAGAAAGGAAGGCAGGCAGGCATCCATTCAGTCAGTTCGTCAGTCGGTCAGTCAGTCAGTCAGTAAGGGAGGCACTTTTCGCCGCTGCCGCTGGAAATAAATCGGCGACCTCGGTTCGGCTTGAATATTTTCCTCGTTCTTACGAAATCCTTTCCTCAGCCGGCTTCGCTGAGGTCAAGAATACTCAATGAAATCTCAAACGAAAAGCGGGAGCTGGAGGAGAGATAATTTTAATACTGATGAATAAAAAAAGAAACGGGAATCGCTCGCGACGGGGCAACCCATACGGTCGAGGGGATTGAATTCCAAATACCTATGGAGAGACAAGGCATCCGTCACAGAATATACAGCGTTTCAAGGGGCCACCGAAAAGCCGAAAGGGACCCTCAATGAATCTACTATTCTCGGATCAGACGTAAATGATAGAAGCTCAATGCTTTGCTTGCAGGTGGACTGGACGGAAGATGCGGAACAGCCTCCTCATACAGCGGAGTGCGTCTGTCGCGTGCGAAGACTGCGACAATCTCGCCGGACCGCAGTGTCCAACTCCTCCTTGTTCACGCTGAGTCTGAGCCGGCCCCATCTCAAAAGACAGCCCCGCATCAACATGGACGAAGTTGCCATCGGACGACCCGGTGTGGTTTCGGCCATGGATGTTCACGAGCTGTTTGCACTTCTCAGCAAACGAGATGACGTGCTTCTCATAGATTCTAGGTGAGTTTTCGAATTATTCGGATCTGGCTCCCAAAACCAAAAAGAAAATAATAGAGCGATCGGGGCGTTATAACGACTCCCGGTGGAAGCGACCAAAGATCGGGAATCGGCGTTCATCGATTCGCTCCGTTACGGCTGCCACTCGGCTTTGGAAAAGCTTCGCATGACGATAAGTGACCTCACCGCACGCCGTATTCGACAAATCTAAGATGGCGTCACCGCTGAAGCCACTCCAGCTACAGCCGCGGATGCCATGGAATAATGGAATCCATCGACGTATAGGGGCAAGGGCAAAAATCGAATTTTGTTCGTCATGGACTCGAATCCCACCTGCGAGAATGACATAATCCGTAGAGATCGGCTGAAATTTCCTTCTTTCCGTTCTCGCCTACCTCGGAATTTCTGATGCTTCCGACAGGAGAGTTTTTTTTTCGGTCCGAGAGCTGGACCCCCGGAAGCTAGATATTTTCAAGTAGAGCATAATTATTCGTTTCGCGCAATGGATGGTCTCGAATCCGTCGGTACCGACGGAGGGAGGTTTCGTGTGATTCAGGTCTCATCCGCCATGGGAATGCCCTTCCGGCGCAGCTCTGCGGAATTTTTCGTCACTCGAGACTCTTACGGAAATCGACATCTGATCATATTGTATCATAAGTCCGGGGAAAAAGAATGATATCTGCGGTGGGAAATTGAAAAGGCCTTCCGATCTGACATGTTCTCGTCCTTCCGTCGTTGCAGGATCTTCATCGATTACAACACGAGTCACATCACGCGATCCGTGAACGTGGCCAACTCGAAAATCATGAAGCGGCGTCTCGAGCAGGATCGCGTGTCTGTGCGAGATCTTCTAGTCAGTAATTGTGATCCGGATTCCTACTGTTGGGCCGTAGTGTACGACGGCAACACCAAGAGTCTCCAACAGGTCGCCACCGATTCATTCACCGCTGTCCTGCTCGATAGGCTATCGTTCGTTTTCGAGCGCGTCTCCTTCCTCAACGGTAAGCCCAGACGTGCTCGCTCTCTCTAGAATATCGGAGTAACTGGTCCCTCGCGCTCTCGTTGGTCGCTCCGTTTCTGTCGTCGATGTATCTCTCGTGTGTCCGTCCTTCTCGTCGAGCTTCTCTCCGGACAAGTCCGCCGCGCTTGGATAGAACTCTTCTGGTAGATTACCCTGACTCTCCACGGGCCGCCGCAGCTACGGCCAGAGGCGACCGACGCACGGCGGCCGGCGGTAGAATGACTCATTCACCGATGCTTGTCCAGTAAACTGAGTTTGGCGACGTTCGCGCGACGGGAAAGAAGAGCCGTGTCGATGAGCTCCTGGGGTAGAATTTCTCCTCCGTCATTGCCCCTAGGCCCGGTTTTCGTCGAACGATTTGATGAGCCGTATTTTCCTGGTTCCTTGCAGGCGGTTTCAGTGAATTCCAGAGCTCCTATCCGCATCAGTGCGAGGACAAGCAGAGACCGTGCGCGCCTCTCGCTTCCGCGCTGTCTCAACCTTGTATGCCCATAACGAACGTGGGTCCGACCCGGATCCTGCCGTTCCTATACCTGGGCTCCCAGACCGATGCACATAACCGCCAAGTACTCTGGGATCACAACATCACCTACGTTCTGAACGTCTCGGCGACATGCCCGAAGGCGGACTTCATTTCTGAAACTCAGTTTATGCGTATCGCGGTCAATGACAACTACAGCGAAAAGCTCATGCCACATTTCGGTAAAGCATTCCATTTCCTGGACCGCGTTCGTGAATCGAGCGGATGCGTTCTGGTTCATTGCTTGGCCGGAATCTCGCGCTCTCCGACGATTGCGATAGCTTACGTCATGAAGCATCTCAGAATGTCCTCTGACGACGCCTATAGGTGAGAAACTGATCTCGTCGGTCCTCGAATGGATAACGTCGACCGTTGCCTTCGTATCATCACTCCGGCTACGAACTTGCGACCGGGGACCGTCAAGGATTCCCTCAGCGAAGTATTCGTCCTCAAAGAATTCCTCCTTTGCAGGTATGTGAAGTCCAAACGACCGACCATATCTCCGAACTTCAACTTCCTCGGCCAGCTCCTTGAGTACGAAAGGCAGTTGCGGTGTGAGAAAGTTCTAGAAGCCGCACCCGACATCTGCTCCTCAGCACCTGCGCTGCCCTCGTTACCCTACTGCAGTTCGAACGAAAGCGGCAGAGAACGAGAGGCGCCACTTGTCAGTCAAAAGAAACAACGGCTTTCGAGATTACCGATCTTGCCGAGGCAGCTCACGCTCAGTCTCAAACGCCCGATGGAAACCGTTAAAGCCTCGCCTCCGGACGGCAACAGTCCGGCAAGCGGAGGTAAGAGTCCTCGATCTTCCCTCACGCCCGAGTCCCGAATATGTACTACGCTTGACGCCGTCTTCTATAATACTGCGACCGCTCTGACGTGCTTAATCGATCGAGACTAACGCTCGGCTTTCGTTTGCAGCGATCTCACCGACCACGGGCATCGCCAGACTGAACTTCGGCGGTAGCCAGGAGAACTTGTCAGTGCCCGAACCCACGCGTCCTTTCGACGTCGCTCGGTCCCTGAGCTGCAATCTGGACTGGTTGGGCTCGCACGAAGACGAGAACTTGCCACCGCCCGAAGCAGAGGGTTCTGCCACGGATCGGACCTCGGACATCGGCGATTTTGCGTCGAGTTCTTCATCGTCATCGTTGGCGAAACGGAAAGAGAATCCCTTGAAGCTCTGCAAAACGCTGAGCGGAGCTTCGCTGAGACGCCACCTGTTGCGCTCCGACTCCGTATCGACCTGCGGAACAAGCGGCTACGGGTCTCAAATCTCTGAACAGGTCGACCATCTGGACGACGAATCGATGTCGGACGCTGAGGACGCGGTCGTATTGCGCACCGCGGCGCCCGGTGGCCACAAAGTACACTCGAAAGTTTCGCGTCACGACAGCGCCTACCGCTCGATGACGTTCGAGGAGGGCCTCACGACCGGATCCAGGGAGAGCTGTTCTACGGAAAGATCCTCGAGAACCACGTCGATCCCTCTAGAAAGCCCTCTGAGTCCATCGGAGCAGCACCTTCTCCACGATTTCGACGAAGAGCCGCCCGTTCTCCGCGTGGCTCTGGGAAGCAGCAGCAGCAGCATGACGTCGAGCACCAAGTCCCGATTCGATGCCGCGGGATTCAGCGACTCGTGGAAAAGCTCGAACACGACCGAGTTCGAATCGAGTCACGACTCGGGCTTCATGTCGTCGATGACATCCTCACGCAGCAGTTTGACATCGTCCATGCGCTCGTCGTGCGCCATGAGCACGTCGGCGTCATCCAAAGGATTCAAGGAGGTGCTCTGTTCGAGCGCGGCGTTTTTCCGCGTCCGCTGTGATATGTCTCACAAGTTGGAAGAGCAAGAGCAAGACGAAGCTGTGCATCAAGCATCATCCTCATCGACCACATCTTCATTGCAAGTCGCCAAGCGAGTCGGAGACTCTTCCGTCCCACAGGCTCCGTTGCTCCGGACCAAGAGTCTTCCCGGTCTCGATGCTTTCAAGCTCATTGAAGGGGGAGATAGCACCGGCAGCAACACAGAGCCGCCGTTCGGTAAATCACGGAACCGACACTCGTATTCAGGCCCCGCAGATCTCAATCGAGAATCGACTGCGCCGTCAGCAGCATCCAATCAGAGTATGAGCATAGCAGTCAATTGAATGCTGATGGAGGCAACGATGACGATGATAGTTATGATATTAATAATAATGATGAAATGCCTCGACCTCCCGCGTACGAGGAACTCATCCGATCCCAGGTCCCGGGCGTCCTCGGGGAACCCTCCCAGCAGTGAGCGAATTTGGAATGAAAGCTCCCCGTCGAAAGGGATTCCAGATTAAAGATAGAGTTAAGACGCATAGTTTTCGATGAAGTCCAACAATCGCATGCGAGGTGCCATCTATGTAGGATCAACAGAATAACAGATGACGAAGCTTCGACCGCCGACGACGGAGAGCTTCGCGAGGGAGAGCTTGTACTGGCATCATCGTATTTCATCAACATAGACCAGGACATCAACAAATCGAGTGCATGAGCCGTTTCAACTCTTCCTCGGAAGCTAAACATTGTAGAAACCAAACCATGATCGGGTTATGAACGATTTTATCAATCAATCCCGTGTATAGTGCAATATTAGCAAGCTTCGAAAAGTTGGATATTAATAATATTATAAGCACATGTATTTACGTCTAGCATTACTCAATGAGGAAGCGGTCACCCCTCCGTCAATTCCCTTGCACTGATCATACCTTTCCTTTCGCCTACCTCCCTCGAAACCGATAGTTCTCTACGCTCTCCCGCCACCCGCAAGGACTCCCATCAGCGGAAGAATCTACCCTCGCGGCTCCTTAGAGTCGAATCACATCCTCGAGGATATGAAGTTTCAGTCGGAGTATGACACCGTGAAAGCGTGGAGCCTTCTTAGCGCAGGGAAGCGCCATGAAGCCCTGCTCTGAAACCTTCACTCTGAACCACCACCATCCCAGAACCCCAGTTCCTAGACCCCTCCCTAAGCCCGAAGGCGAATGATGTCTCTCCTGCGAAAAATATGTCACATAATACATATCACCATGTGTCCCTCACCATATCAGCCGTAAATTCATCGCGGGACAATGCACAACCCGGAGCGGCACTGTGTGTTGTTGAACTAATGTTTGGGCGAAAAGCGTAATATCATCGTACGAATATTTGAGAAAGCAAATTTAGATGTTGTAGAGGGCTTTCGTCGAGCGGGCGGTGCTTGTCAGGAGTTATACTTACAAGCTTAAATGTACATAAGGAAGACAAACGTGCCACGGAACTATGTCGGTGTTTTTGAAGGAGTCGTCCACTTCTTGAGGGATCGGAAATCTTCGGAGGAAGGGGAGAGGGGGGGGTGGGAGTTGGTGCCATCCTCGAAGAGGTGTGAAATCTATCCACATTGAGAAATCAAGAACACACTGAAGCGTAGCGATCGTTGGCACTGTCTGCAGGGTCCCTCGACCCTCCGTAGAGGGGGGAATTCCTGCGATGCACCGCCCCTGAGACGAAGGAAATCGCACAATAAAGAATGATGACCGATGTATCTGAGGGAAGTATGGGTTCTCATTCACCATATTATGGAATTCATGTCTGCAACCGATCGGAAGGCCGAAATCGTGCCTTTGAGTCCCCCGGTATGCGCGGCAGCCCCCCGATGTATCCGATGTATCCTCAAGGTATTTTCTGTCCTTCGCTCGTCGATTCTGAAGCGATGGGAACGTCGATCGGAGTTTCCGCCGACGATGACGCTCGCCAGTTCAAAGATGGCATGGATGAGTCAGCGCGACACACATCCTGTGTGAGGATGAAGCGGACCTTGAAATGATTTTCGCCTCTCTAATGCTGCGGAGCTGCTGTTACGGAAAAGTACCGCATATAGATATTACATTTTCCACGACGGGAATCCTGTCAAGCCTACCAACTACAGGGCCGATCGCATGGAAATTCCGAAAGACACGGCAGCCCTCCCGAAAAGTTTCTCTACGCTCGGTGAACGACGACGCCGTTTGTCTCCATAAAAATATTGTTCGATGCAAGCCGCCGCTCCGGGAAGAGTGGGACTCGCCGCGTGTTTCCAGAAACTATAGCGAGCTACCTCCTGTCGGGAATGTTGAGCTGTCATTATTCGGCATCGTACCCATACACCCAGCTTTCGATCGGCCCATAGCCTAGAGATTGATAAAAGGAAACAGTTCCTGGGTCATCTATACGGTACAGTTCATAAACCGTCTCGAGCTCATCGACCTCGCCTTCCGGCTCTCCCGAAGGAGTTGTTACCCTCTTCCTCCTACGCGGAGTGGCATGTTCATGAAGATCCGGGAACCTTTCAACGCCTAAGGTACAGGGTTAGCGGTGCCTGAAGTACAAGATGGCATTGGTTTACCTGGATAGTATAATTATCCGTTTGAAAAACTTCGACAATTGTCTTGCTGATATTGGACAAGTTCTCGCGTCGATTCAAAAGAAGGGCTCAAGCTAAGAGCAAAAGAATGAATGTCCGCCGGGACCGAAGAGACTTGTCTTGGGCACAGGGTCACGTCGCATGGAATCGCACCCGACTCGGAAAAGATTGCAGCTAAAACTTATCTACGTGCCCCCTCCAACTTCAAAGACCTGAGAAGTTCCTTGGGACTGGCATCAAATTAGCGTCGATTCATCGATAATTTCGCGAGTGTCGCCATTCAGAAATTCCATGCTGATGCGTATGGACGTCGTTCCAAAGTGGTCACAGACAGTATGACACCAATGAGGACCTTGCCGCTCGCCTCGGCCTAAGCAGAGAGCTGAATCCAGCATTGGTGAACGAAACGAAGCGTCTCCTAGAAGCATGGGAACGCGAAAGAAGAAAAGGATCCGCTGAGAAACTCGCGCCTGAAGTGAGAGGTTGATCAAGCTATATACACAAATCAGATCCGAATAAACCATAAACCATATGTCTCTGGAGTATGTACATACCTCAGGAGCAAAGCCAAGCTGTCTCCTAAGCTCATCAGATTGGCCTTGGGCATCCAGGATTACGATTTCGGAGTGGTATACCGAAGAGGAAAGGATGATCGGAACGCGGATGCGCTGTCCCATCTGACCATTGCGCCAATTCAGCTCGAGCATCTCCGACAGTAACTAAACAACAATCAGCGTTTCCAGCGGATTTCAGAACAAGTTCGGGGAATCTATCGAACACCACGCGAATGCTTTGCTATACCGACGCGGCTGACTGTTTATTCCCGGGTGACTAAGTGAAGAGATCATCAAGCTATGCCATGAGGCTGCTACGGCAGGGCATCCGGAAATCCGTGGGACTGAATGTCGGGTTCGGGGGCGCTTCGATTATGGTAGAGAGCTGCATCGTCGAGTGCGGCGGTACGTTAAGGACTGCGCGGTCTGTCAACGGTGCAAAGCTCCCTCACAGAAGATAGGCGATCTGCAACCAATTATCGCCGCAAAACCTTCCGAAAAAGTGACTTCGCGGGTCCTTTTAATGTTCCGCGGAATCGGCCGCTGGGAATCGGGAATCGGTAAGGGGAGTGTAATTCGATTATTACAGCGGTTGCGATCCTAGTGTCTAGCGAGCGCAATGGCGGAGTTCTCCGTCGAACACATCGAAACAATCTTTGACCGAGGCTTCATCGTGCATCACGAACGCGTGATGTTGCGCCCTATCAAAGGAGACGGCAGACCAATTATTGAGAGAGACAGAATTCCGAAATTCTTTCGTCGCTTATCTTCACGATTTCGGGTGGAGTGTCGCTATGATGAGCTCATTCGCCGATAGATATCACAGTCTTCCTCCGAAGAGCGAATCGTCTCCAAGCACAGAACCGAGCGAAACCAATATTTAGGAGTCTTTCGGTCTGTTTCGGGGCTGCGTGCGAATGCCGAGCGGAAGCGTCCGAAAAAGGTTGGAGATTCGGGAATCGGTCGTGAATCTGCGGGGAATATCTAAAGCAGATCTGCAGCTTACTGTACCCATCTGCCCGCCAATGTTCGACGCGCATAAAAGGATTAGATTTCGTTGCAAGGAAGGCGGAGTGTTCTGATCTGGCCAGTACCGCCCCCTGGAACTTATTTTGCGTCAGAAATTGCGGATGCGGACCCAGATCCCCCACAAAGACTCGTTTCCGCTTCGCCCAGGTTGCCGTATTGCTGCAAGGAAACCGACTTGCGAGTCGTCCACGTCCTCTGAGCTCTGCTTGGATGAAATTCTCTAGCAACTGACAGTATCGGTCAGTGTTCACTGTCACTGTGTCCTTCCTCCTAGGATAGCTTTGGATAGTACAAAAGTCTTCCCGCGAGAGCAGCTCGCGTCGGCGCAAGTAGAGCTGTGCTTGCGGCTCGCGAAACAACGCCACCCACCACAATACCAACACCAGCAACGATACCGGCAAAAACATCAACACTAGCAACAACAATACCAACAACAACATCACTACCAACAACGAGAATACCCGCAAGAGCAACACCAGCAGTGACAATACCAATACCAGCAACGATACCAACACCAGCAACAAAACCCACACCAGCAACAGCATCAACACCATCATCAACAACAACACTACCAACAACAAGAATACCAGCGAGAACAACACCAGCAACAACAGCAAGACCAACGCCACAAAGAACAACTACAACAACGATACCACCAACAACGCAAACATCAGCAACAATACCAACACCCATATGCTAGATGGTGGGGCAATGGAAGCAGTGTAGGAAAGGTCAGTAGAGTCTTCAGTTGACATCTCGGGAGACGGAGGCGAAGTATGCATAGGTTGAAGCATTTTCGCCAAAATGGCTTCTGGGAACTGGGAACCCCATAATCGAGGCTTCTGCGGACATGCTCGTTTTTTTGGGTCCTGGAACAGGGAAATCGGCTGAGGTCCATTTCTTGTCAAGAAGGGCGACGCCCAAGACTTAATCAGCAGAACTTTCAGCGGCGGATGAGTCTCTCTTGAAACGGCGCAGGACAAGGTTCAGGACCCGCATTTTTTCAACAGGATGAGAGTTGTACAAAGCTTCGCGTACCTGACTTTTCTTCGAATCCATCCCTCGATCAAATCCGAAAGTGATTGAGTAGAGACGGTAAAGAGCATACGAAGTATTCCGGACAGGCAGAGCGCGGGGTAAAACTTCCTCCCCCCGAAGTCGTGGAGTATTTTCGGAAAACCATGGAATACGGGCTATCCGGCTCGACGGTCCCGATTGCAGTCCGTGAGCTCCCCTTATATTGATGTAAGGCGAGTCTTCAGCTGCTGATAAGACCCGTCTGAAGAGGTTCGTGATGTTGGAGTCTTTGGCTTGCGCAGATGAGGGATTGGAACAAGACCGCCCCGCATGAGTCCATTCCGAGCAGCCTGAGCGGTTATCCAGGACAAGCTTAGAGCTCGCTCAACACATCTGACACCGCTCATTGTGGACCGCTCAGAGGGCGCAGAGTCCCACAAGATACTCCTTTCTCGTCTGAGAGCTGGAGCCATGGTCGACACACTGAGGTAGGGAAGGTTGGATATTTCCCAGAGGAACAAAAAGTTTTTTCAAAATTGACAGAACTGGTTTGAACACGTCAGTTATATGCAACCGTAATCGTCGTTTCTCCAACGAGAACTCAGGAAGATACCTTGGTCACCTGCTAAGCAAAGACTAGGTAATTTCGCATCGCCCCTGATCGAATTGAGCGCATGAAAGGAATGGAGAAGCCGAAAGGCGAGAAGGAACCCGATCAACAGAGTCATGACTATCGAAAACTTCCGTGAGGCGCTGCATCTCAATATTTCCCGCCGGTCCACAATGGGAGGATCCAATGCTAGATTCCAAGGCACATCGGCCTAGCTCCATGATGTTGGCCCGCCGAGTCGTTCTCTGTTCGGGGACGCGAAGGAAATTCATGCGGGGAAGAATGTTTCGACCAGGATTGGTTTCCCTTCATCTCTCGAGGAAATGTGAACGGAACGTCGTCCCCCTCCCATTCCGTCGATCGTCGATCACGGAATCATTCCCGAAATTCGTGGGAGAAGCTCATCGAGAAAACACCTCTGACGTTTTGATAAATTTATTTAAATTAATATCACCTTCAGCAGTCAGAGAATGTCACTCCTCTCGGTGCTCATAAAGAAGACAACAAATCAATCGTGCTTTTTTTCTCCCGTCAGTGCCAGTGATGACCGACTTATTGTTGGCACTTCGAATCGATTCAACCATTGACATGATGAAGTTTTCGCGGGACATCCAACCTCCTGCTCCGGGAATGATCCAATTCTCGAATACCTTGTCGACGGGGGAGAATCCCCGGTGTTTCCCGCAGCCTCATCGGAATCGAAACGAAGGCAATGCATGAACTGTTACCGGACTCCGGACCAGTCCGTGTACGCATGATAAGAAACAAAAATAGTTACTCGAGTTGTTTCAGCTGACGGCACGACATACGACGAAATGTCTCCTCCCTTCCCCATTCCCCCAACGGGAAACCTATTCCTCCGCTATTCACGGGAGACGACGACCAAGTTACGTTTGATCGCCACAACCGAGGCCTTCTCAACTCGTATTCGGAGTCGGTCGACCGTCAACGAGTCTCCCTACCTAGATCGAATCATTCATGTACAAGCCATGTTTGTTCTCTTCGGTCACCGCTGATTACTTTACACCTACAATGTATTTTGGATGAACTGATTTGTATCCCATTCCACCTTTGATTACATGACTGAATCTCTGGACCCTCTGTCTACCTCGCAAGCCTTTCGCAGCCAGATGATATCGACCTGTTCGAGCCGCGCAACACGAGTTCGCGATTCATCTCTACGATGGGCAGGTATTCATGACTGCTGTCTGACTGATACGCGGTGTGGGAGAAATCCAGCTAATCATACGAATCGGGTAAAATCATCAATTGACCTCGCGAATCTGGAATGCTTCAATCAGTTCGTACAAAATCGAGTTGAAACAACAGTATTTAATCGGTCTTCCGGGAGTCTTATGTAGAGTAGCGTTCTCATTCGGATAACGAATTCCCCCAGAGGGGAGAGGGGAACTCGTCGACACCCGGATCGACGAAACTCAGAATGTCGTGATTGGGTACTTTTGAAAGTCGCTTGGCAGGAACGGAGAGTTCTAGTTAGCGCACTGTGAAGTCGCTCGGTGAAAATGTCGAAACTTCATGAGGTGGTGATGCAAACAATATTTAAGCTGTTTCCATCGGTTCCTCTGGAACGTCTTCCTTAGGCGCCTCTTCCATGGGTTCTTCTTTGGCTTCTTCCTTCGGAGGACTTGGTGGCGGCGGCTGCGGTTTCGGTTTCGAGAGGATTTGATTCGCGACTCTCTCAAACGTTTCCGTAGCTTCTCGGATCTGGTGAATCATTACCGGAGGCGGTAAGTGCTTCGGGAGAGCATTCAGTTTGCCGATGGTCTCATCGAAGAAGGCTTGTTTCGTGTCGAGCTGCTGTGCCAAGCGGTCCATATCCTCCTTCGCTATATGAGCGTACTGCTCCTCTCCGGCGGCGAAGCTGTCGAGAGCCTTGCGCGCTTTCTGAAGAGCGGCTCCCATCTCCTCGAGCGCTCGGGGTCGCTCCTGAAACTCGCGATATCTTTCAACGATTGGTTGACCGAGAGCGTGGAGACTCTCGAGACGCTTGACGTACTCGCTAGTTGCGAGATCCTCCCCGTCCCCATAGAGCCAATCCTCGGTGCTGGTCAGATGTTGAGAAAGCTCGGATTTATCCGAATCGGACGCGTAGTCCTGAAGGGCATCGGCGAGTTTGTCCCTCATTTCGTAAACGTATTCCTCAACGGCGTTCTTGGCATCGAGACGTTCCTGCTCGGTACGATCAGCAACGATCATGTCTTTCTCCTCTTCGAGGTATTTCATCACGTAGCCTTGGCCCTCGAGATCGGCGTCGATGGTCACGCTCTCGATTTTGCACTCGGTCTGCTTCGCGCTCGGAGCTTTTTTCTTTTCGGGCTCGGCTGGAGCTGGAGCAGCATCCGAAGCGCCATTGACGGCTGCCGAGTCTCCCTCGTTCATCGGGGCGTCCTTGACCTCCTCCATGGGCTCTGGGGACTCATCGCCTTTCTCGAAAAGGGTCGCAGAAACTACCGTGAAGACTCCGTTCAGGTTGACCCTGATTTTAACCTTGACCTTGTCTTCCGGAGAGGCTTCTGGATTCCGGGGCTCGACCTTGACGTGGAACTTCGCGATCTGCTTATCTTCGAAAGGAACTTCTTGACGGTAGAATGCCTCGACTATGAAAGGTTCTCGTCGAAAAACAGAGATAATCCTGGAATACGGAACTTGATGATACTGCGGGAAGATGTCGTACTCGGATCCTTCACTCGGGTCGAGCTTGGGCAGGACCCTCACCGCAATCGGATACGGCTGAAGATCCGTAATGGAGAAGTTCTTCACTTTGAAGTTGGGCGACAACATCGCGCACTGGAGCGCACATCCCCGGGAAACAGCCTCGTCAGCGTTAAGAGTGGTCGAAGGCTCTTTGCCGAAAATCTTCCTGATGATGGCCTTCACCGCTGGGACCCGGGAACTTCCTCCCACGATCTCGACGGATTCCACGTCTTCCAAAGTGAGGATTCGATCGTCTTCCAATCTGCATTTAGCAATGGCTCGCTGGATCGTGTCCTCGATGCGCTGGAGGATCCCGCTCGCCAACGACTCGAATTGATCCCTCTTCATTTTCCCAGAGACGTCCTTGTCCTCCATGAAGCATTCGATGTTAATCGGAAGTTCGAGAGCAATTGAAGACATCTGCTTCTTGAGCTTCTCGCATTCAGAATACAATCGAATCATTGCTCGCTTGTTAGATCGGACATCGAGCTTGTAGCGCGCTTGGAAATCGTCGCAGAAGTATTCAACGAGGACCCGGTCGAAATCCCGTCCGCCGACCACGTCGCTTTCGCAAGCGAGCATCTTCAACCGTTCCTTGGTGAAAGCCACCACGGAAACTTGGAGGGCGCTGTGGCCTAGGTCGACGAATGCAACGATCCGTGGTTTCTCCTCGGAGAGGTCGTGCTTGTAGAATCCGTAGCTGAGCGCAACGGCCGTAGTTTCGTTCATCAGCTTCAAACAGTTGAGACCCGCGATTTTAGCCGAATCGAGCAGAGCTCTCCTTTCTGCGTCGTTGAAGAAGAATGGAACAGAGATCACGCAATCGACCACCTGCAAATTATACGTCGGATATGTCTTCGTTACGAGGCACGCTCTGCGAGGAATTATTCTCGAACTTTCTAGAATGAGAAGAGATTATCTCTGACTCTCACGACATGACATTGGTACGGTACCTTGATATGAAGATCAGCTTCAGCGATTTGCTTTAATTTCGTGAGCAGCATAGCCGTTATCTGGCGACTGCAGAATTTCTTGTCTTGCTTTCGGTACTTGACGCATACACCGACCTAGAAACGGCACGGTCGTGATCGTTATTAGAGAAGAAAACTTAGCCGATTCCGAAGTGATTGATGTGACCTAGAATTGTCCAGAGATCGATCGGAACTTACCTCGCCATCGCGCGATTCCACAATTTCATAAGGCAAGACAGACTTCTCATTTTCCATTACAGGATCGCTGACTTTCCTCCCGATGTAGCGTTTGAATCCATAAATTGTCGATTTGATGTTGGTGTTCTGCTTATTTTTGGCGGAAACACCTAGATCTCTTTGCTTATCTCCGAAGCCGACGTAGGACCTGACAATAAAATGGGCGTTTATAGTTAGCTACCTCAGGCTGTCGGTATCCGACATCGTCGGTCGTTAGCCATAGTCCTCCTCGGGGTCTCAATGGCTATCACAGAATCCCGGTAGCCTGACAAAATATACTATCGCGCGGTCGAAAAAAGAACCCCTTGGGTCAATGGCTCGACTCGCACGCTGAAACCCGCCCACGCATCGGCAGCGCCTAGAAATTGCCTTTGCATCGTTGCCGCCTCAGAAAAGCACTAAGAAGAACAAATATACCGCATCGAAACCGAAAGCTACGAGGAATGAGATCGCCGGATCACAACGGAACAGATCATGTCAGACCCGCATGGAATCGGATATTTGAAATGGAGCGGTGACATCATCTCGGAAGTGCACCGGGCCTCGGTCGAAAGATGCTCGCCAAAGCTCCTCCCCCGCTATGGATATCGAGGGACCTACTGCGAGTTCATCGTGATGAGGTCCCTCCTGGTGGAATCGAAAAAGTTTTGTCTTCTGGGGCTGACGTTCAAACGTCGAGCTTTCCGGGCACTTAACTGCACATTGGTAGCCCAGGTCTAGATTGGCTTCCGGCAGTCGTCAGGAGGAAATGCGAGGGCGACAAGCTTCGAACGGCCGACTCCCGATGCATGATGCGTGATCCATTCGCGAGGAATCGGATACTGAGCCCCAGCTCCCAGCGGGGATCTCGAAATGTACTTACGGGGTAACTCTCTGCGAATACTCGTTAGCGATCGTCTCGATCCCCCCGGCGCGAGCGACCGCGATGAAGCAGTTCTCGTTACCGAAATCGAATCCGATCACCGACATACTGGATGAGATCCTTCTGCGATGCTCAGGAGAACTTCAACACTTCCCGGAACGGTGTTCAGTCCGTAAGCGAGCTCGATGACTGTCCGTCGACGAAAGACAGACAAGACCAGAACGATGGAAGCTCTTTATCCTGCTCGAGAATTGTACTGGACCGGAATCGAAGCCTGTCCAATCAAACGTGTCACCAGAACAAAAAAGAATCTCGTGGAGAGATCGCTCTGAGATAAAGTCACTAGTCGCTTTTCAATGCACGAGTTTGTGCTGCAGCAATATAGACGAGCCGCCGGCGACGATGTCTGCTGTGGATACGTTGACAGAATGGAAACCAGTCCCTTGGCGGGTTGTCACCCGACAGGGTGCGTCGTCCGAAGAGAAAACGAGCCACCCACAACACGTGTTGATCCATAGTCGGCGGGTTAGTGTGCTTCCAGGCTAGAGCTGGAGTCCACCATCATCCGAGGTAGTTTTCCGGTCGGAGATTTTGTTTCCGTCTCCCGAGAAATCGCGCACCATGGGAAATTCGTCCGCCGATTTAGCGGAATCGTGTCAGTCAGCGCATAGAACGGGATTGTTCGAGAAATTGCGCGAAAGTTGGGGCGATTTCCAGTCTCTCGTGCGCCAGAGTTCTACACTAGGAGTAGAAGACATTGAGTAGAGGTCCAACGGAAACTCGGAGAAGGTTCGTCAATTGACATTGGGCTCCTTGTTCTTGCGATTCGGCAGCGAAACTTGGTTTGGTGTGACTTCCTCCAGCTCTAGAGTAGGAGCACTCTAAGGTAGTTCGTTTCACGACCGGTCCTCTTCTGAGTTACTCAGTTCGGAGTGACTACGCCGAGCAAGCGAATCAGGCGGGCAGACGAGATAAGATGTCTCCAGTATCACGACTCCCGCTGTCGTTCAGGCTCTCGCTCGATATTCGGTCGATTTTCGTCAGCGGACTTGGAAACTTGGTTCGGCTTTATTCATTCAGACTTGAGCGAGAAGAAGCGTGCTCTCTTTGCGAGGTCGAAGATCTCGAAGTCGAATCCCTCTGCCTGGATATGGATTCGACGGATGCGATTCATTGATTTTCTGATCGATTCTTATGAAAACTCTGAATAGCCAACTGTACGCGATCAATGATTGACCCCGCTCACATGCAGGCGTCAAGTCATCATTGCGTGAGGGAGCGATTATTTTTCGCGTCACGACGCGAGGGAGGATGAACGAATTCATTTGTATTCTGCGTCGAGGCGTTCACATGTTTCTTCATGCATTCCAGTAACAAAGGCGCAGGAAGGAATGCTGGGACGTTTCTTCACTGGAATCTTCCCGTCCTCGGTCTGCGAGTCCTGCGGCGCGCCAACTACACCGGAACCGGTCACCGAAAGACCCGAGCTCTACTGGGTCGACAGCTTGCGCCGTTTGTTCGACCTCGCGAACTCCGCCGGTCAAGAAGGTTTTGGAACTCAGTGCATCGAAAATGTACGGACGAACATGGTCGAATGCGATCTGCGGCAGTTCCTGAATATCAGACCCGAGAACATCACCATCGATGTTGATGGCCACCACGTTTCCCTCCGAGGCCAACAGGAGGATAAGTCAAGCGATGGCAGCAGCAGCTCCACGCAAATGGTACGATTCAAACACCATAGAGATACCGTACCAATTAGTTACCGAGAACAAACCACGTGGTCGGTTTTGCTGAACATGATTAATTTTTGATCCTCCGCGCTCTAGGTGCAGTCGATGTTCACCTTGCCCGCATCAGCTGATGTGAGCAAACTCTCAGCGCACTACACGTCTCATGGACACCTTGTGCTGAAAGCCCCGATGCTGACCCCACCCACAGCGAATAAGAGCCGACCGGGGGTGGTTCCCATCCAGATCAATCGGCACCGACTCATCGAGGACAAAGATTGAAGTCCCTCGTTGAGCTCCTTGTGGATTAGAGGATTTCTGTTGGACCAGGAGTCATGACCAGGAGTCGGAGTCGTAGTTCGGAAATCGACGTTGAACGCCGACGAGATATAGCTCCTCCATGAGCAGCTTCGGCTGACCCGTCGACCATCAGGCGAAGGATGTAGTTTGAATTGTGTATGGGAATAAAACCAGTGATCTAGTTGGAAACAGAACCGAACGGATACCTGCTATTTCTCCACGTTCCTCTCCCGCGCAAGGAATTCTCCCCAATCCAGTCGACGCCCCGTCTTTATTAATCGGTGGCATTCACAGATTAGCAGACAAAGACTCTCTGTCAACGATTGCTGCGACAACTAACCGATTTTCATTGACTGAACTTCGTGATCGTCGTCGTCCTCGTTGCTCTCATCGAGCTCATCGAAATTGCCCTCATCCTCGTCCTCACCATCGTGGTCGGAAGATTCTCCACCTGATTGCGCTGCGTCGTCCCCTTCTACCGAGTGAGAGTCCGAGTCTTCCTCAATTATGCACACGTCCGCCTTCGGCAACGATTGCTCGGGAGATCTGGGGAATGACAATGACGCTTTCAGATTTTCTGCTTCATTCGAGGAGAGCTCATCGGAAATCAACCGAGTGTCGTACCGGTACCACTGACCTGTTTGAAGCTAAGAGGGTGTCGAGCCGAGATTTCACCTCCGATACTCGGTCCGCATTGATGAGTCGGCTCTTGAGGATATATTCTAGAGGTTGCAACATGTTCGGACACGATTCCAAGTATGACGTGTGGTGAACCAAGAGCGATTTCGTCCATCTCAGGATCGGAGCAACAAATCGAGGCCGACAGTGTAGTCTGCAAGGAAGGGACAATTGAGTACGTGTGTCGTATTACGGGAATCTCAAAAGTGCTTCGAATCGGTCGAGCAGTGCCCTCCATGGACCATTCGATCAACCTCTTACTAGTTGAAGATCTCATCACTTGACGGTTAGCCTCGGGAACTCAAGTGATAGACTCCTCACCTGTCCTGAATTTCTTTAACAAAGATCTGTATCGCATCCAATGGTAATCTTCGGACAGTGTTGTCGATGACCTCCGGATCGTTCCTGAAGATCACAGCGTTCAACATGGATTTATCCCCTGATTGCAACCCTTGCAACAAGAGATGCACCATGTTATCCGTCCGGGGGTTCACAACGGGTTGGTCTTCGAGCTCTTCGCCCTTTCCCGAATCTGAATGGCACTCCAGTAGCCTGAAATCATGGAGGAAGAGGACTGAATTCGCATCATTATCTCAGGATTCCGAAGAGAGCTCCCGAAGAGCCGTGAGCCCTTGCTTGGACCCACCTCTCCTCCAGCGAGACTTCATCTTTCTCCTCGAAACGTGGAGCTTTCCGCGCTGTTTTGTCCACGCGTTCGTTGAGCGGTCCGATAACTTTGGCGTTTGTCGATTTGTACTGGAAGACACGTAAGACTTGGGGATCAAGTTCCGTACTAATCTTGAGCCCGCTCCGGTGAGCATGTGCTTACTCCCTATGAAAGCTTCAGGGGCCATTTGCGACTCGCAGCCGCCCCCGAACGACTCCAAGGTCGGAAGGGGCTCGGGAAAATTTGACCGTTGCTCACCTGCGTGACAGGAACCCCATTTTGAGGCGTGGCGAATGCGGCTTTCTTTATCGTTCGAATGAAGATTTGATTTCGAGAGGGTATCGGAAGCGTTTCAATGCGGGGCCGGCTAGGTGGCCCATATACGACGATGACGCCCTTCTCAATGAGACGGGCTTCATGGATTTCCAGTACCTCTGACACACGCGCGGAAAAAACGATTTAGCACACTGAGTCGAATCGGCATGACGTCACTTCCAAACGATCGGAAATCATGATAATTCCTACGTCCTTACCGGCCTCGGGGCTCGCGAATTGTATCGTTGTCTTTTTCGAGGTGTCACGATCGTGCAGAATGCATTCGCCAGTTTGGGATACTGCCGCGATCCGTGAGCCCAGACTATGCACTGAAGCTATACTCGATGAACTCAGAACCTGTGATCAAGGCCTTAATTGTTAGTGTCCTTCCCTGGAGTATCCCAGCCTTCACAGTGTATGATGAATCATAGCTCATGAGGATACGACGCCCAAATCTGTCTGTCTTGGAATGGAAGCACACCAACCAGAGTATCTTCGCAGCAGAGTTTCTTGCTCCAAACCACCACATGGCGATCCGCACCGCTCAGCAGTTTGCCGTCATCCGCGGCCAGCAGGAACCTGGAGATAGACAGACATTCGAGTTCATCAGTCTCGTTGGGCTTAGGAACATTATTCGACTTCTTCCGGTACTCTTTCCAGAGGAGGGGTCACGGGATGCTTATGCCGTTTCTTCCAACTCACTTTACAGGGGACACGTGTTGTGTGACGACCGATTTGAGCAGCTGGCGGCTCTGTGCATGGAAAATCCTCAACTGGGAGATGGAAGCAGCCAAAACTCTCGTATTCCCCCGAAACAAGCACAATGAATACAGAGGATGTGCTTGCTCACTCTCTTCCCACCGTAGACGAGCTGAAATTCACAAATGGATCCGCTGAGCTTGTCGCGCAAACGTTCGCCCTTATCGCTCCGCGGATTTCCGAGCTACCTCTAATTTCAGAATCTTAACTTACTCTGCTCGGTGAGATGATACTCATGAATGGCTCCGTCCTGACCACAGGAGAGAACTCGTTCCTCCAGGACGACGACATCCTCGACGGCACCGGCATGCGTCTTTGAATTTCTAAAGTTAGCCATGTCTCTCTGATAATTCGCCTCAATTCGCTTGCCGGACCTATTCTCATCATGCTCACCTTTTTCAGAAATGTTTTGACCTTAGCCTCTAGAGCATCGAATATGATCACAGTACCGTCTTGTCCTCCGATGACGAGCAAGTTGTCGCCCTGTTATAGCGAAGTTATGGATTATTAGGACCTTCAGGATCGGCTCATGTCAGAGAACACCTGACACACACATGCGGAACATCTTTTTTCAACTGACGGAGAGACTGTCCCGTGTTCATGAAGGTGCGACGGACTCGCGGAAGGTATCCGGAGTGCTAGTCGACGAGGAGGCGGATCAAGGTCCCCGTAAAAAAAGACCCTGACTTTCTTAGACGGCCGTCGTTTCCTAGATAGATCAGCAGCGTTCCCGACCTACCTCCCATCGGACACAAGTTGCCGTGCACTGAAGATGACTTTCCGGAACGTACTCGCTTTTAACAGCAGCCGAAGCATTCTCATATATAACAATCCGACCCGAGTCCCAGACTTGAGCACTGAATTTCGCGCCCGTTCGAAAGCGCATTTTTGTTGATGAAACCCGGCAGGAGGCAGCCTACCGCTGCTCTCACGTGTAGTCAATGTTTGGCGTATGTCTCTGTGTGGGATCGCGCCGCCGGTGTTCAGCTTTCTCAAGCGGAGGATGGCGCGCGAAACTCAAAGTCTGAGTGAGCTTGATCAATATTTGAGACCGACTGATGAACGCTCCCCTTCCCCTTGTCCCATGGTTACCTTCCTCGATTCATAAGACAAGGACCTGCGGATTTTAAGTTCTTGCGTTTGGACTCGGGAGGCGGAAGGAATAATACCTTTTTTTCACAGCCAGTGACTCTCGAATCAGTAAGATTTCCCAAGGAGGGGACACATCCACCACTAGAGCCGACGAATCAGAAGCCCGACTCGCACATCCTTGACATTCCGGATGCTGACCGGCTCTAAGTTTCCCCGGACAGTCTCATTCGTTCTCGGCACACTTTGAGAAACTTTGGTATCCCGGGGCTCGTGGAGCAACCTCTCATGCGGTTCCCCGGGGATGGAATCCGCTCGCGAAGATATAGGTCTCCTGTCCCTTTCCGGGAGAGCTCCCTGGACTCCTCGGACATTACATCAAGCGACGTGTACGATATGAGAGCGTCATCGCGCTCCGGATAGGGGAACGCCCTCGCTGGGCCGAGGGAATCTTGGGCGTCCTCATGCTTTAAGATACCCTTTCGAGTGGAATATTTCGATCCGCAGAGCCGACCATTTATTACTATCAGCGATCCCCCATCGGATACACACAAAGTCCATCCGCATACCAAGCTGCGTGGTAATCCAAGACGATATGAATATGCGTCTGTGGTACCGGATACCGGTCGGCAAATTTATCTTGATGACGGTCCCGCTTCGAGTACAAATGAGCAATCTGTGCGAAAGTCCGGTCTGAGAGGCATTCGTTCTGTGAATGTTCTGACAGGAGCTCCTATCCGATAGTGTAGACATCGAAAAATGAATTGTGCGCTTCGTGTTGGATTAAGTTGAGGCATAATTTATCCAGACACTTACTATGGTGTGTCGATCGCCGATCCTTAATCCTGGAGTAGGCTTTGCACCACGGTCCCGCAATCACCTCCTCGACTCGGGATGGTCTCTGAATCAATGCGGAGCTCCTTCTGTTACGGAATGCAGCGAGGAATAGCGATCGGTTCCGGGAGCCTTTAGAACTTGAACCAGTCGAGATAGCGAAGTCCCGGGAGCGCCGAGAGTTGCACATTTCTCCCCAGCCTCTACGAGATGAAAACGATTCCGATCAATGGATCTGCAGAGCGTTGCGCGAGGAAGTATGGGAGAGGTCTCAATCTGAGCGAGGACTAGAGTCAGTCCAGTAGAACATCGGTGAGTGCGTCCCGAATGCTGTCTAGTGAGGCTATTCGAGCAGTCATCTTCACAGTTGAGTGGGTATGGATTGAAGGTCCCAATCGAGCTCCGTCCAGTGAATGAGGCGCCGATTGGAGATCTTCACGAATCTGTCACTGGGTGTTGTTTCCGAGATTCTTCTGCGGATATGAGGAGTCGAGAGCTCTAAATTAGTTCTGAATCTGTTCATTTTGTCGTGTTACAGGTGTCAGTCGAGCTCCGAATGAAGCAGCCCGAGCATCAGACGGGGAATGAGACTTGTCAGCTTGCTCCTGAGCCGTAGGAGTTTCTTCAGATAAACTGGTCCGGAGGCCGAGCAGAAAGGAAATCCGTCCCGGTTCATGGGGACCATGTCGCTGAGGGTCTCAAAGATCTCAATCTGCCTAAGGTTTCATCACAGATTCGCGGGACATAGAAATAACGAACTCTGCGACTGGCTGTCTCTTGAGGCTAGAAACTCTGAGTTCGGGAACTATCACCGTACGCTCACGCAGCCTATAGCGAATACACGCTTCGAAAAATCGGAGCGTGGCGGTCAATGGGGAAAGGACCTAGAATTCAGGAAACTTCCCTGTGATGATTGATGATACACCCCTCAGACGCATCGGGAACGCGCTAGGCACGGACTTCTGCCCCATGAGCATAGCCTTGCGTCCCTGTTGGAATTCGAGAATATTCGCCAAATATTTGCTCGGCCCCCCTGGGCCTACGCATGAGTTTCCTCAATCGTCGCGCCTCGAAGATGATCGGGATGGATCTCATAACCTGATGATTCACTCCCGAGAAAATCTCCCGGCGACACTACTGAAAGGCCCGGAGTGAGTACCCCCGATTCCCTCCGGATAGCCCGGGAAGGCCGACCTTATTTCAGAGAATCTACAGAGCTACGGTGAGCTGTCGTAATCTATATATATAAAATTGAATGTCCACTTTTCTGTCATGGTCGCCTATTCTTGGAAACTAAAGGTAGCTTAGTCTTGGAATTTGTCGTGACGAGGCACGTAGTACCTGGGAAGGTTTTAAGCCTATCAGATCCGAGAAGAACGGACCCTTTTTCCGTCATTCAGTCATTTCGTGTTTCAAATTGCCTCTTGGGGGAGCTTCGTTATTTTTCGTTTCGCGCTCTTTCGTTTAACATCGTTATTTTTTGATGACATTCCATGAATTCGATCGGAATCGGACTCCGGAATAATCTCTGATCTCGCTCCTTTGGGAAGACATTAGCTGTCGGTGCCGTAGGTGCTCTTAAGGTTTGTGATGAGTCCAGCTCAGTCGGGATATCCGATGTCTAAGCTGAGACTCTAACAGTTTCTTTCGTGTTCTCTCCGAAGCGTCGAGGGGCTTTCGACGGTGTTGTCGGCCTGGCTGCAGCTTGACAAAATATGGCACTCGCGAGCGCGTTTGACAGAGGATGAGGATCGTCGAAATGCGAAACTGGAAGTAGACCGTTTGCGGCATTCGAGGACACGAGTTAATGAAACGAATGAGCGAAGACCTGCGCGCTTGGATGGGGTCCAATCTCATACTCTCCAAATCCATTCCGAGGAAACGGAGGACGAACGGGTGGAAAGATTGTTGGCTGATAGAGCCCGGCATGTTCAGGTCAGGCGTAGCATACATAATGATTTGAACCTTGCGGCTTTTGAGTATGACCCTGGTATAGATTACAGCAAGCATCGTGGTGTGAATATAGGAAGAATGGATCAGGTATGTTATTTCTGCCGAGCACTCAAATTTGCTAAAGAGACCCCAGGCATGTGCTGTGCGGGAGGAAAAGTCAAGTTGCCTGAATTGTGTCCGCCGCCTGAGCCCTTAGCGACATTAATATCTGGGAGCACGAATCAGTCAAGACATTTTTTGAAAAACATTCGAAAGTATAACTCATGTTTCCAAATGACATCATCCGGAGCGACGGAAATCATCCGAGACAATTATATGCCCACCTTCCAAGTGCAAGGTCAGGTATATCATCGCGCTGGGTCTCTTTGCCGCTACCGGGGGCTGATCACCAATTCCTTCAGATTTATTTCATGGACGACACAAACGAGCAAATCGATCAGAGGCGTCGTTTCAACAGTGGAACAATCCGTGAGATTGTTGCAGATTTACAGGACATGCTGCGTCGGCACAACGAATTAGTACGAGTGTTCAGATCTTCTCTTGAGCTCATGCCGACAGATGACTATGTGGTTGTTATCAAAAAAATGTTAAATTGTTCTTTCTTGGTGAATTTTTATCAAGTGGTGAACAGGGGCGCGGCACAGCGCGCGGGTCGCGCTGTGCATATCCATTATGAACCGACGATTGAATCAACTCGGATTGTTCGCAACTGATAGATCAGGGAATAGAATTTCTGATCCTGATATTGACCGCGGAAGGAACTACAATGCTCAGGATTTAGCCTTATTCGTGGAAACAATTCTCCCGAAATTGTTACCGGAACAACGTGATGTTCACGATACGCTCGAGGAAGCAATTAGGATGCGTGAAGGAAGGTTCTATTTTCTAGATGCACAAGGGGGACAGAAGAAACCTCCTTTTCATCGCTTCGCTTGGCGAGAATTCGATCTCAGGGTAGGCTTGCACTAGCAATGGCTTCATCTGGTATAGCGTAAAAAAGCTATACGTATTTAATCGTTTAGAATAGGTCATATGAAGACTAGGTCCCTGTTCCGACGCTTTTTTTTATCGTTGTCATTTGTGAGGGATTCTTTGACCTATGTAGTCTGTTCTTATAAATTGTTCCTTCTTGGTGAATTTTTATCAAGTGGTGCACAGGGGCGCGGCACAGCGCGCGGGTCGCGCTGTGCCGCACTGTAATCCATCATAAGCGCGACGCGAGTTCCGACTGCGATGGGAACCGAGAATCTTTCGCCTCTCCACGACAAAGATCATCGACATCATCTACCTCACTGTTATGGGTCGAGTAGTCGGTCTGCAACCCAAGTTCACTCCGTCTGGCAATTGGGATGATTATGTCCCGTTCCCCAGCGGTCCTCCCTTCCCTCGTCCAGGAACATAACTCTAAGACACGGCTCTGAGCGTACAAGTAGGGAAGTCGAGCTCGCGTTGCTCAAGTCCAAAGTTTCCTCACTGAGCGACGGCATCGAACGAGCGAGCAGACGACCATTAGGCATCGCCCCTGTTTCTTGTATGAGAACTGCCGTGGTGTTGCGGTTGCTGCTGCTGGTGGTAGTGGTGGCTGTTGGTGCGGCGGTGTCCTCCTCCAACAACCAGTTGTCGTAGTCGTAGTCGTCGTTCGATCGAGACGTGTAGTTTGTCGAGACCCGAGCTGTTCGTTCTGTCTGCCCGCGGTGCCGAATCGAATCCCTCTGGCAGACACAGGCACGGCCGACTGAGGTTCAGGTGTTTCGGCACTCGATCTCGGCCATTCTTGGCCTGTTGTCTTTACAGCAATAGCGGCGGCGATTTTGTGGTCGCTAGTTGAACTGTGAGTGGTGAGAAGTGTAGCAGAAGTGGGTGGCTGTGTTCAGCAATAAACATAGAGGAACTGTTCCACGAAGATTTGCTGCCAAGTCGGCATGAAAATGGTCCTCTCACCGAAGTCCCGTGAGGAACTGTAAGTTTCTTGAAAGCGGTTTCCTGAACCGCGATTGCCATTTTTTTTGTTCTCTCTCTCTCGACATGAAGTTGACAGCACTTGCTGCGGTGAGCGGTCAGTGTTGTATAAAAGATTTCGCTCTGTTCTCGACGATTGGGGGCTTGTTATTGCCGCTCGTTCAGCGCTTTTCCGTCGCTGAAAACGCCTATCCTTCTTTAAGGAGAAGGGAGCAATCCATTAGTTCCACGAGAGCATTTTCCGGATTCCGACTCGAACACTCCCGGGCCGCGAATTCCGAGCCAAGCCCACTCTCGACGATCTCCAGAGAGCGAATCCGATCCCGACGACTGTCAATATGTTGCCTCCCCTTAACAGAGGAGCAGCCCTTAATGGGGAAGGCCGGGAGCCGGTGGCTCACTTGTCATAATAAACGTCCGCTGTGGGATGAGGACTCGCCGTCGGAGACTCGAGCTCGAAACTATTTCCACGAAACCTGGCGAATGCAATGCATGAGCAAACGTCATCTCGACCCTTCATTAGAATTTCGAGACTTGGTAAGGATGCGACCGCTAATCCGAGACGGTTATCACCCAACTCGGTAGGTCGAGAGCGGGCGATTCCCGGACCTTTTGCTGTCATCGTTCATGGGGCATCTGTCCTCGATGATTCCATGATCACTGGCACTCGTCGCTCGCATTGCGATCCCCTCCCTGGGGACCCGCGTTCGAGGATGGACTTTACTTCTGCTGTCTCGGAGTAAGTCGCCTCCCGTCCTCTTGGTGGATGCTATGAAAACAATCGTGTTCACAGAGAACCGCAGGCCTCGGTCGGCGGTTCGTTTTCTCTACCGTGGCGTATCGATGGCAGGTGGTGTTTGAGCTCTCGTCCGTTGACATTCGGCGCCACCGTGACTGTGGATGGGACCCTTCTCAGTGTTGAAGAATCATCGTCGGTTTCGTAACGCACCACGGATCAAAGGGTGGACGTAGGTACCTGGCGTACGCATGAGTCACGCGTCAGCCCATTCAGGAACACGGAACGCGCTTGTAACACCGTAATGAAAATATCTGCGGTACAGATAATTCCGCGAGTCGGTATCAGAACGATCAGCTCCGGCCGCGAGGTCAGTGAAGAATGATTTACCAATTGTTCCGTGGGAGGATGAGAGCTTGACTATTACGAGCTTCGTGAAGCGAGTTTTTCGACCACTCTTGTGGGCGACGGATGTTAACTTGAAAACAGATAAGAAACCCGATGCGGACTTTTTCCGTGTTAAGCGGCTCTTATTCGAGCCACTACCTCCGTGTTCGCGGGCGAAGTCAGTCGTCCAGCGCTTCTGGCCGAAGGAACTTCAGAAGTTGTCTGTGAAGGCCCGAGTGGAAGCGTGATGACTCATCGGAAGACTGACATCATGCCATACTTGTCTGCGTGCCGGTTTGCTTGACTGGCCGACTATTCGTCTTCGGGACGGCATTCGTCGGAAGGATTATGAACTCGATCTTTGACGGCCGACATTCGTGGTCAACGAATTCCCGTCGAATATTTCCGGAGACCAAAAGTTTGGGATAATTCACGCCGCTCACCGGGTGGAAGTACCAACGTATGTACCTACGGAGTCTCTCGATACTGAACGATGGATTCCTCTTCCAGGCACAAGGCAATTGCTGACTACCTCAGCAGTCAGGGCTTCATGTCGGCGCTCGAGTCTTTCAAAAGAGAAGCGAATCTTACTCAAGAGCAGGATAAAACCGCAGCGGGTCTTCTAGAAAAGAAATGGACCTCGGTCGTGCGAATGCAGAAAAAGGTGAGAAAAATCATATGATCGAATTTCGAGATAGCGAGAGATTGACGGTGTGGCCACAGAGGCGTCTCGGTAAGAAATGGGGGAGGGGACTCCAAGCTTGCACCTTGGAGAAAGGATTGAGATGAGTGACGGGCGAGATATCTTATTTTTCCATCAGAGCAGGAAGACAAAGGGTGGTGATCTAGATTTGATGAAATTTATCATGATGGTTTCACTAGAAGCTTTCTGATCTCAAGAGATGAAGGGCAGGGTTCGGGAGCCGACAAGCTGGGGCTCACGGAACGATTTCTCCACGTTGTTGAGTCGTCTCACGATGAAGAACTCGCGGTCTGAATCTCTCGTGATCTCGATGGGCTTGTAGTTGTCTCCGTTCATTAGTTCTACATAGTCTCTTCATGCATCATCACGATCGTCACCGACAGCCCACATACTTCCGTCGCGATGCTGCTGGAAAACTCAGTCAATGAGACACTTGCTCGCTCCCCCTCTCCATCCACTGTCATATCGCCGAGATATGACTGACACCTGTCTGTCGTAAGATCTGAATGAAACTTCTGCTCCCTGACAGGTGTTCGAATTAGAATCGAAAATCGCCGCCCAAGAAAAAGAATACATCAGTGGAGCCCCAACGCGGGACAAACGGTTGCCGTCAGAATGGATTCCCCGACCACCCGAAAGGTGAGCCATTAGCTGACGATGACTGTACTCTCGGCTGACGGACCTGGTTCTGTTCCAAAATCCTTTATGAAAGCCGGAAGATGACTTTCGTGTCCGTCCGTCCCCAGGTATTGTTTGTCGGGACATCGAGGACCAATCACATCCGTCATCTTCCATCCAACTTATTCTATGGTGGTGTCAACTTCGGAAGACGCTACAATCAAGCTGTGGGATTACGAGAGCGGAGACTTTGAGAAAACGCTCAAGGGTCACACCGACGTCGTCCAGGATTTAGCCCTAGATCCTAATGGCGGGAAGGTATTGTTCGGATCTTTTGATCTGCTTGGACAATGATGTCGTCGCGCATATAGCCAACTCTGCAAAATGCCGATGTGGATTACTCTTTGCTAACCTATTCGTTATTCCTGCGAAATCACAGCTGTTGGCGTCGTGCTCAGCGGATATGACGATAAAGCTGTGGGACTTCGAGAGCTACGAATGCGTTCGTACAATGCGCGGTCATGACCACAACGTCAGCTCCGTGGCCTTCTTGCCTTCGGGGGACCATCTAGTGTCCTGTTCTAGGGATAAAACAATTAAAGTATGGGAGGTGGCAAGCGGTTATTGTGTAAAAACACTTACCGGTGAGTCTCCGGCGAACACGTAGTGCCTGGCCGCAGGGGGTTACATAGGACGAAGCATCGAAGGGGCGAATTAATATAGACAATATTCCCTTTCCCTCATTTCCATTGAAAAAATTGATACGTGATCCCACAGGTCATCGGGAATGGGTTCGTCGGATCTCGTGCCACAGCGACGGCTTACTGCTGGCGTCGTGCTCTCAGGATCATTCGATCCGGATCTGGGCCCTCGAAGCCAAGGAATGCCGCCAAGAGATGCGTGAACACGAGAACACGGTCGAATGCATAGCTTGGGCTCCGGAATCTGCCGCCGAGGCCATAAATCAAGCTGCCGCTCCAGACGTAAGCCATATACGCAGACTTTCATCTCGAGTGTCCGAAAATAGCCACCGAATCTCGATCTGATTGAACATGATTGGTCGGTATTCCAGAACGCTTCTGACAAGAAACGGCAGGGACCGTTCCTCGCGTCTGGGAGTCGGGACAAATCTATAAAAATTTGGGACGCCTCTACCGGTCAGTGTCTGCTCACCCTAACAGGGCACGATAACTGGGTGCGGGATCTCAAATTCCACCCAGGTGGAAAGTACCTCCTCAGTGCATCCGATGACAAAACTGTAAAAGTTTGGGATCTTAAATCTCGTAAGTGTTTTCTGCAGTCACGCTTATTTCCGAAGATCCACGGGGTGACTCGTGGCCCACATAATGATACCCAACCTATGCTTCTTTAAGAGTATTGGGATAACCGGAATACTCTATACATTATCGCGCCTTCCTCAGGTCGTTGCTGCAAGACGTTGGACGCTCATGATCACTTCTGCACTACCATGGATTTCCATCCTACGGCACCGTACTGTGTCACGGGAAGTGTCGACGAAAAAGTCAAAATTTGGGAGTGCCGTTGAAGTTAAAGACTTCGTCAGAGAAGGAGTTCAAGCTCTTCTGTCATCTTCTCCTCCCTTTCAATCTACCGTATCCGGACAAGTGTGTTCCCATTCGTCCAGTCAATAACATTCTCACCAAATGCTGCAACGTTCAACGGCGTAGCGTCCTCTCCGCGGACTCCGTTGACTCTTCACAGAAGCAGGGGAAAGAACATCTTAACATAAATCTCGACTCCGTCGAAATTCGGATTATACCGCCTGCGAGCATCGATCAGTCGAACGATCCCGGATACCGTTCCAAATGTTGAGAACATGTGAGCGAATCCCACCCGGTGCTCTGATATTACAGAGGAGGGGAACAAGGCGATTGCCGCGCGATCCACCGAGATCGAATCGCTTCTCGAATGTCAACTCTTCGTCGCGATGTCCCCCTCTCAAGATTCCTTGCGGGAACGATCGAAGTACAGATTATATGGACTAATTTTTAGAACCGCTGTGATGTGTGAGGAGTAGGGAACAGTGATACCAAGCAAGATGAATAACGCCTTAAATGGCGAAGACTCCATTAAGTAAGAATACACGGGAGCACACGACACCGATCCGTGGCACATGGGAGATCGATTCTAAATGGGAGCGAAACAAGAACGATTATGAGAGAAACTTCGTGTTTTACGCACAGCAGGTTGTGTTGCCGACCCGGATGGTTGAGGTTGGCCAGGCGGAGACGGGGTGTGAAGTTGAGCACGAGCGAGACGCTAGAGAAGAGTTGGAGGGGAAAAACTCAATACAGAGGAGGAGAGATAATCCAAATGAGCGATCGAACGGAGAAGAGCGTGCAAGCTACATAGGAAGACCCATAAAGGAACGCGAAGGTCAGATGTCCACAGGGGTTGGGTCTGGGAGAGTAGAAGACATTTTCACACAGGGAATTCGAGCTGATGTTCACGGCGAGCCATTCGCAATCTGAGCTATTTCCATCGGTCTGCATCCTGTTTTCGGGAACGAAATTTCCCGCGGCCTGACGACCGGAGCTAGTGGCTGTAATCAAAGTGTTTTGGTCCGTTCGTGAGGAACTATCGATCAAAGAGTCAGGGGTCTCGTTTTTGGTTGAAATAAAAAAATCCGAATATTATGCACAAAACCTATCATGCTCGCGCTGGGCGGCAAAAGGTACGTTCTGGTCCCCTGAAAGGCTTCGTGATATTTCTTCACACATCCTTACCCTCGTCCCTCAGCTCTCATCCGGGCCATCCAAGGAACAAGGAAGGAGTGAAGTTCCGCGCCTCTGACGATTTTTGACGTAGCGGGGTCTTCCCCACCCGCGGTCGCCCCGGAAGCCGAGCATACTCCGGTCGTTGGTGTCAATATTAGCTTTAAGCGTCGTCAATCGACACATAGAACGGTTAGCCTTCCAAGTTAGAGCATCCTCATGTCACGTTTCCCGACACAAGCCGAGGAAGGAGTGCGAGACGATTCGACCGCTCGTCGCAGACATTCTCGAGGATTTCCTCGATTCGCTCGTCTCCGACGCATTACAACAACCGATTTTTCTTTGAGAACCGAGCCCGTGTGAGGACGTCAACGGAGCAACGTCCCGATTGCTGACACGTCGCCCGGCTAACTCACGAACCCACGTGATCACCCAAAAAATCACCGGAACACACATATAGATAGGTACACGGGGAAGATTACACGAGTAAGCGAAGAGATTGGAGTGTTTACGAACGCTGAATCCGAACAGGGAGAGTGCACTAATTCGCGGACTTTCTGCGGGTCGGCTTCAATCACCGTGTATTCCACTTTTAGAGGAGTTTTTCGGAGGAGAGGGAAGAGACGAGATATGAGATATTTAATGAACAGAGAGTATTTCACCAAAAGAGAGAGAAAAAGGTTTTCACAGAGGCTGGTGACGGATGGAAGATCGATGACAACGATACAATAGTTTCTGGTTGTACATGAGCCTATAAATATAGAAAATCCGTGGATCAAACTTTTAACTCGTCTTAATTCTTATCATGCGTTTCCTCGAACTTCTCTGCATGGGGTGCTGATCCCTACCATAGGTCGCAGGTCGCTCTCGATGTGGAATATAAGAAATTCTGCTTGTCTGCCTGGAGCAAGACACACCACCATGGGCCCGAATCACCTGCTTGGTCATCGATCGAGAAGATGGTGGCGGATAATAATGGATATTGCTCTCACTCAGTACTCGACACGCTCCGGAACGCGTCGTGCTGCTCGGGAACCTTCGGCGGAAGTTACTCTCGCAGAGGAAACTAGGGTGACTTCCCCGCATTCTGCGCTCGTTGCTCCGACTCGAGTACAACATGCTGGCGATCCAAGGTTCGCGCTGCCGTTTTTGTGCGGAGGAGAAGGTTAGGCAGGGCTGTGTTGGCTGTGGAAACTTCGTCAGCCTCGATTTTTCTGCGAATCTCTGCAACACTCTCTTGCTAGAAAACTAACGCGAGAATACACCTTGCCCTAGGAATCTAGGGATGGACCTCACACATTTATTCTGTTGCGACCGAAATCCCACAGCAGCGCGGTCAGCTCTTCGACGACGCTTCATAGAATTCGCGCAGTTTTCCAATGAGCCCGGTCGTGTGAGATCCCGCTCATCGGCTGTCACAAGTGTCTCGGATTAAGGAGAAATTATACGGAAATAACTCAATTTATTCATCGCAATCTCTGACTTACACTCATACATACATTCATGCCAGTCACCACGGGTTCGAGGCGAACACATCACGTCCATCTGGTCGCCCCGCTCATCACAGAAAACTCTGATGAGAATCTTTGTCGCCACCAGGGGCGATTAGCAAAGAAATTACACTACCTACTTCGACTCAGCAACGCAATTCTGTTTGGGGGGAATAAACTGGCTGATAGCAAGAAGTATGATCAACCTCGGCTCCGCGGCAAACTTTGATTGAGCAAACATAAGCGGCGGAATCACCCAGTTCGTCATTTGTGTATTGATGCTCATCATCATCGAGGTTGAAACAAAAAAGGAACGCGTTGAGAGCCCTGGAGAGCGCAACTTGTCCATCGATAAGTCCATTCCAGGTATGATTGACATAATCGCAGTGCATGGGAAAACTTTTTCAGCCTCCCAATTATGTGCTTTTGGCATGGCGATTGAAAAATCTCTACGAATCCAATAGATCATCAACTAAATCAGTAGAACATCCTCACGGGAGCAGGTTTCTTCAATTAGAAAGGAAGGCACTTTCGTGGCTCCTCCGATTATATATTCCTTCTTCGACCTCTTCTTCCTTAAACACGCGCTTCCCCAGGACTAAACCTCTAGGAGTTCGCCTCGGGAACTCATTCAAGTCGCAGTCTTTCGCACAACCTGCGCGTCTCGCACCCCTTCACCTCGAAGCCGTTCAGTCTCTAAAATCACCGACTTCGATCCATCGTCGAAGATGGGATTGCCGCGATGAGTGCCAACGCGGCATTTCATCCTGCCGACATGACGTCACTTTTCCTCGCCAGGATGAGCAACGCCTGTATCGCATGTTTATCGGATACCATGGTTAATATCCTCAGATCCTCGTTTTTCCACCGCTTTTCGGATCGCTGAAGAAGTTCCGGATGAAGTAAACTTGTGCGGCCGTAACTAAAATTATAACACTGCATTGCAATAACGACCAATACAGAACCCATGAATTGTTCCCTTTCAGGAGGTACCAATCGACCACTAGAGTGTTCTTCGTGTGTTCTTGGTATTTGGAGATGTCGTTCAAATTCGATTCGAGTTTTTCGATGGTCGTCTGCAAAAAAAAACGGGGAGTCATACCGCTGTAGGCTCAACAGAATGGGCTCATGCAGAGGAAGCTCGGTTTTCCGACCGGAAAGAAATCAAATGGTCACCCACCGTGAAATTGCTGACGGCGAGACCGTGTTGCTCGATTTCGGCGATGTATTGATTCCAGTTTTCCTTTATGAAGGAGTTGAAATAGATCGAGACGAGCTTCTCGGCGAAATGTGAAAGACTGTTGTCTATGCATAGTGTGTAGTGGCCCGTGATCGGCGCTTCTTGCTCCTCGAAATCCGCAGACGTTTTCCACTCGTAGGGCAGTAGAACATGACCGGACGGACCCGTGACAGAAAAGGCAGCGTGGCCATCTCCGCCCCGTATAACCTGCGGAAGAGATATTCAATTGTCGGCCCGAATGCTTCAGCCGGAGCTCTTCCGAATAAAACTATGTAAATAGGAAGCCCATCTCGGTCATCGTCGTCGATCTCTGATAATTGCGCTAAAACGTCGAATCACGTGGCTTCTGGGAACAGAGGCTAGTCCTCACGGACAGTACTAGGTATGAGCGTTGGGTGGTCAGAGAACTCAGAGCGCGCCTGAAACACGAGAAGTATATAGCATCCAACCGATTCGGGTCGCCGTCGCTCCGTAAGCCTCCGAGATCGTCGAAGAGACCAACTCAGCGTCAAAAACTGGGCACCGATATTTTCTCCGGACGAAAATTTCGTTCTCGAATTCGCCACCGCGACAAGAATTCTCTGATCTGTTGGAGCTCCAAAATTAAACATGAACGAGGAACGGTGGTGAATGATGAATATTTGAGATCGCGAATTCCCGAGAGAGCGAGAAATGATCAGGTCGACGTGAGCTCAGTCAAGACTCGCCGACGGAAAGAAACATAGCGGGAACCGCAACCACGGTAGGCCGATGAGCCCCGGTTCTCGGCTCTGCCGCGTTTTGACCCATTTTCCCTGAGGAGAACATTCTCCTGCTGGGCGAATCCACGCGGGGTATGTCAAGACATTGATGCTGGGATTGATTGTAAAACAATTATGGATGTTCTCGGCAAATCGTGTCAGTTTGAAATCTTCCGGGAGCTCAAGATGCAAAGCAGCAGCTGTCACCTGCTCGAGCAGTGCACCATGGAGCGCAACAGGTTTTCCGCGGGGAAGTCACATGAGATCGCTTCGGAGTCTATTGGTGGGGAGGAAAGGAAAATTCCCCAACCCAAGCTACGGGGAAATACCACTCACTTGGAAGGAAACGTAGACCGAGGCGTTTTGCTCAACATATTGATAGAAACACTCCTCCTTGCCGGCGTCTACGTGTAACTTGAACTCGTAGCTGACTCCGAGACTCTCCGACGATAGATGAGTCTCTGCGTCGCTCTCCACAAAGAGCGCTAATAGAGCCGCGGCTAGTACCGCTGACCTGTACATGCCGAACTTACGGCGACGTCAACCTGTGACGCCAAGTACGCGACGAAGGTCCCAGCCGGTTACGGACTCGCTGGCTGCAGCGACACACACACACACTCACACACAATAACAAACCGTGGATGGTCGTCCCCGTCGCTCGCTCGCTCGTCTTCTTGTTCGCTGACGGCACACGGCGGCCGAAGGAGCCGGCTTGTACGATGCATCTAGTCGGGGGTCGGATGGCGGCAAGCGCGGTGCATCTCGTAGGGCTGCAAGCCGTCGGTAAATTCAAGTTCAGGGTGCCTATTCGTCACCTTCATGACAATCGGGGAACATGGCATGACATCACAAGTCAGTATAGAGCACCACGGGCGGGATTCTTGGAGTCTATAATCCCGGTGAACGTTGGGAAAGTACCTTTTCGCATAAAGAAACTGCGCGGTTTCGATCATCAGCAAGAATAAATTTCAAACAGTGGTCTGTACCTCCCCGGATTCCTCGGATGCGACCGTGACCGGGCTGGGACGACCTGCAGAATCGATTGCGTCGGAAACGATTAGGCCTGGAAACCGTCCTTGCTTACTCAGGCATAACAGTACTCACCGTGTGTTTTCAAGCGAGGGCATAAAACGTGTTCAAGGTAATAATCAATGAGAAGGAGATCATCTTCCCCAGAGCCGTTCGGGGGTCGTCCTCGCAAATATCAGAGCCCGAAATGGGATATTCCACTGGTGAGACAATCTCATCTCCATTCTCGCTGAATTCAGCCCCGAGCATCTTCTTGATCATTCCAGGGAGGTGATCTTCGGCCCTCTCACAAGGAGCAATGTTGTCCTCGTCGTCTCTCAATAATACTACTCCTTCGCAACATCAATATAGATTTCGCTTCCCGGAAGCCTGCAAGGATCTCCTCAGCCTGCTCAGGAGCTTTTCTTTTGGCATTTCTAAGCATTCTGCTCCGCGACCTCTTACCGCGCTTTCAAGTATTACCAAGTTCTGCTTACCGGAGTTCATCGGTGGGTCTCCTCTCTCCTCTGGAGTTTCGCCTCTCCGAGAATCGACTCAAATGCGCGTTCATATCTTCTCCTATGACGATGATGTCTCCAACCATGATGATATTTGATTTTTCAGCTTTTCTCTTCCGGATAAGCTCGCCGTTTTTTTTGAACAGTTCTATATCCCCATTGACACTCCCGTGTGCTACATTACGCTGATTATGTTTAAGATCTCATCGTGGTATTCCAACTCCCGCCTTGGCATGTTCCCTGTGGCTCTCTTTTTATCTGAGCCCACATATCTGTTCTTTAATTTTTGAGGGTTTCCATTCATCACCCAAGTTTCCTTCATCAGTCGGATCGCACTATCCTGCTCGGGGAAAGCCGATGTAACTCTTTTGTGCCGCTTATCTTAGGTCCTCCTTCCCGCAAGCTTGGAAACACCAATATTTAGGGGTACTCTCGCGTTGAATTGATTCAATTTTCCCCCCTTCTCCGCTTCCCCTCCGACCCCTTTTGTGTCTTCGGCATTAGAGAGTACACTTACACTTCTATGGATGACTGCGCTTTGAGGAATTATTTGGGCTAGAATTGCTAAATAATTTGAGGGAAGGAATTCAGACGCGTGGGCGCCTTTGGAGTGTTATTCCCTTGTTTCCTCCGAAGCGAGGGATGCCCGAAGAAAACTCAGATACCTCGAGAGAGTCGGATAAATGTCAGAGAATGGGTAACCGGGAGCGATCTTGAGAAGGAGGGAGCTCACTCGGATGAAAATCGAAGCGTACCAGGAAATTGAACGACTCCGAGCAAAATACAAGTCTTCACACATCAGTCTCTGATCCGAAAGAGGTGGACACCCGTTCTTGAATATCTTCGATGGAGCTTTCGAAAATTGCGAGGCACCCGAGATGCGAAAGAACAGCATAGTGATCTGAAGAGTCAGCATACCCCTCAGTACGAGGCTCAGCAATTGCGCCTAGTGAAGGATAAGCTGAGGTGTAGCTGGCTCCACCTACAATGATAGCAACGGAAGCGCCCTCACAGCTCTGGCCAGGGCCAACATGTTATCAACTGGTACTCACAAGATGTACCCCGGAACCAAGGTGTGAGATTCACGAGGAGAAGATGGGGCACGTCATCTTCGAATGCAACGACGTCTATTACACGGAGGAAGAACTTCTGTGCCGTCTCGGACTTGACGAAGAAGCAGACAATGCAAGTGGGAGTGAGAAGGACAAAAAGAATCTGGGAGGATTGGGACAAACAACGATCTGCCGAAATCTCACATCTTATATGAAAGGCTGATTGGGCTGGTGTATAAACGAACAAATAAGAAACACCTTTATCTAGACCACAATAAACCATCATTCATGAAACGAGTTCAGTGCGGGCCCGAATTTCGGCATAGATTTCGACGGTATCAGATCCCTGTGGTCCTGAAGCGATTGCATCGGGAATTTTTCCACGCGTAGTCTACGGCTGCAAGATTTGAGACTTCATCAGCGGGGAATCTCTTGTTTATGAAGTCCCCAGTCAGATTTCAGCCACGTGTGAGGTGCGACCCAGCTTCGATAATGAAAATCATCGATTCCCCTGTATCTCCCTACCATGCGAAGTTCATAGATCGATTCCCGTCATTTACCGCGCCTCCGGTATAATTCTGCCGTGCGCGGTCCGAACGCAGGCCATTTCCGTTATGAAAGCAATCTCTTGCGACTGGTGGGACAGGTGCACCTTGAGGGTATGATTGGAATCCTTGCATCAGACTTCGTAGAAACGACGTTCGAGATGCGTACTGTGGTCATCGAACACTGTAAGGAGTGGCAGAGCATGAAGCCTCTCAAGGAGGAAAAACTCGTACTCGATGAGGACCGTAGAATCTGTCGGGTGCACTACTTCTTCGCGAGACTGTCTGGTATCTACTGCGTGAATGAGCTCCTGGAACACGGGTGTCCGAGCTTGTCTTTCAAGATATACGCCATCAGCTTATGCATCATGTCACTGCTGTTCAGCTTCACGGGATTGGTGGCCATGGTGTGGCCGACGCTCTGCCCAATTCACAACCGCTACCTGCGACAAATCCAAACCCATGATAAAATTATCTACATCATGATGAGCGTTTCGTGTACTTTGCTTCGGATAGTGACCGTTTTCGAATTCTGCTCTTCCCGATGGTATCGTCAACTACATCGAGCCGTCATCGTTCTCCGAGGTCAGTACCCATCAGGGTTTTTCTCGACGCGGGAGCCCACTGGTGCGTTGCCGGTCTGAGTGAGAGTGGTATTTCCCTCGGATTCCCGTGGACATTCCCATATCCATCGAATTTCCTTGGGGTTCCCGCTCTCGGAACCCCCAATCCGTCCGGGCGGAAGGCATTGAAAATTCCTCAGACCCTGGATGCTCGATCTCCAGCACCTGCGGCTCGCACTTGCTTTGGCGCCGGGGCGGGGCGAAGAGCAAAATGTGAAAACCCGACAGGGGGCTAGCGGGGCCCCGGCTCCTCGCGGTACCGTGAGGAGGCAATCGGGAAAATTTGCGAGAGATTCATCCTTAATTCGCCTAAACTGGTTCCGCATGCAGATTCCTCTCTTCTGCCGTACGGTCAGATGGTCCCGCGACGGTTCAGCATAGGTTTCCGGATGCTGATTCTCGTAATGCTCGTGGCCCAGATCATACTACAAGTGAATATCTTAGTACCTGCGGATGCGTCGGTGTACACGATATTCACAAGACCGACATTCTCTGTGGTCCTGTTCGAGTTCATCCTCTACTCGACCGCCTGGATGTCTTCTATCCTCTGGGTCGTCCTGCTGACCTACGGTCCACTGAAGATCTCTTTCGACACAGCGCTCGATAAATTCAGAATCGCCCTCAAGTGTGAAGATCAGGTGCTTTTTCAGGTGAATGACCGCAAGATTGAGTGAGATAAATCGTAGTCAAAGAACTCTGGTTGTTTCCAGTGGATCTAGAGTTTGAGCGAAATTCCTCCCTAGTGATCTGAATACTTTTTCCCCCCGTTTCCCTTCAGGTAGCTGTCATGGGTCACGATAAATGCTGTGATCTCCTGCAAGTAGTGGACAGCATTGTCAGCGTGATCATCGGCATGAACCTGATGGTTTGTGTCCCGCTGTTCGCGATCCTTGGAACCCAAGTCACGGTTCTCACCCAGGAGGGAATCTCGAGGTCACCGCAGTTGTTCGGAATCCTCCTGTGGTGTGTCGCTCTAGTCGCGTCCATCAGCATGGTCTGCATGGTGGCGAACACCGCCAACACTTCGGTGAGTATCGTGGATGCCACGATTCGAGTCCTGTCGATTCGAGTCGACCGTTGATCTTATCATAAGTCCGTGCCTCTCTCCAGGCACACGGACCGCAACATCTTCTGCAGCGATTCTCCTCTCAGACATGCGATTTCAATGCAGTCGTGATAAATTTCATGACGCGCTTCCAAGGAACTCAGATCGGCTACACGTTCTTCGGCTTCGCCACCATCACAAAAGGATCATTACTGATCGTGGGTTCAGCTCCTCCCGAGAAAAATTCTCCGCGGATCAAACTTCTCCTCTCTCTAATTTTTATCCTTCCAAATCTTCGAAAATCTTTCAGGTCTTCAACCTGATGACGAGCTACCTCCTCGTCGGCGTTCAACTCAAGCAGCAAACCTGCGCAGCTAGCAAGCTTCAGAGCTCGACTTCTAGCGTGACCACTCCTTGAAGATGCCGCGCGACGTTCCGCCCCATCAATGGATTCTCGGGATCGAAACCTTGCCTCTGCTCGATGGCATATTACGTGAAGGATTGTGGAGGGGGAAGAAAGTTGACGCCGACTCACGATTTGGATGAGAGCAATTTTCATCCAGCTCTAGAGTCGGACAAGCTGAATGCAGCATCCGGAAAGCCGAAGAAGCTGAACAGGTTTGAATAAATAACGATTTTGCAGTACCCACCCTGCTATATTCAATGATAATCCGGAAATCCTGAATACAGAAGGCCGCGCCGTCCAGGGAACTTGTCATACGAGTCACTACGGGGGGATATGAGCGCAAGTAGGTGCTGAACTGGGGCTGGAGATATTTCCCGTCCACAGGCATCGCTGATGCCGAGCTCAAGAGCGAGTATCCTAAGATGGACTTGGAAATTTCTTCTTATCGCGGCGGTTAGGAAACGGCGACCAGTCGTAAGCAGGGTCTCTTCGATGGTCTCAACTCAGAAATCTCCCCACAGGGGAAAATACACTTCTCTGATTGCATTATTTGGAAATATCCCGCTGAACGCGTGAAAGCTTAAAATATACTCTCGAGAGTCTTCGCCCACGCGACGACCTCACACTCGGAGCACGTCTTCAATCACAGTGGCACGAGCGGTGATCGAGAGGGCGGCCGAGTGATCGAGGCCGAGAGACCGGAATGAGATACTTAACAAGGTGACCGAGTTCGGGGGTAATTCGAGTTCCGCAAGCATCCGCAGAGGCACTGACCGCCGAGGTATAATGACATCGACTCGAAGTACTCACATTGAATGATACATGATACCTAAACCGAAGGAATCCGCGGCACCGACGTGGACGGTTTGCGTGCGGTCGTCGCTGACGCCTCCGTGATGCTTCCCTTCACAGTCGATCTTCTTGATGCGCCGCCTACGATGACTGCTTCCAAACGCGGAGGACTTGATCTCAAGGACTGTGAGACCCGAGTATCGACCCTGAGCTCTCGACTAGAATAGGTTCGAGCGAATGACATGGCGATATGCTTAGCGGAAGTGTTTTATTCCGAAGGTCGATGCTAGAAACTAAAACCAGTATATTTAAAGATGTAGAAGCGCCAAAGCACAGGTTCGATATCACAATACTTCTAACAGGAAACAGCTGAGTCGAACTTCCAACGCACGCTGATCCTGCGGGGTTCCCCTCCTTTAAGATTAATGTCTCGTGCGTCAGAAGATGCACAAAATCGTCGTGAGAGCAGTGAACTTACGGCTCATGGCGATTGATGACAATTTAAAGTAAATAAAACTTGCTAATCCTCCGTTCCGAAAGAATCCATCGTTTCTTTCCGGGCCAGCTGATACCACAACAGAGCCAGCTCGTCACTATCGGATCTCCGAGCGTCAGCCAGCTGTGAAGCCAAATCATTGCGTCGTCGGCGCGATTGGCTGTTGGTCGAAGAAGTCGACCGAGACGTGGAGGATTCGTTAGCTGCTGTCGGTGTCGATGTATTTCCCTCATCTGAACGTAGCTCATCGTAGGCTTCTTCGAGGGTCCTCTCAGTCATCCTCGACGACAGAGTATGAGTAGAGGATTCTTGACTAGATGCTGGAGGTTGTGAGGATGGTTCGGAACGGGAATAGGACCCCTCCCCCCGTCTTGACTCGACGCCCCTCCGATGCGATCCACCGTTTAGAGTACTTTCGGAAGATGCGAAAGAGTTGCTCCCGGGGGAACTGGCAGCAGCTTCCGAGGGAGCGCTCGAGAAATCATCATCGGGAGCTCCGTCGCTATATGTTCGCCGCGAGGCCGTCACAAGAGCCTGAGTTCCGTCTCGGTCAGAAGAATCTGACGCAGAAGTCGCAAGAGGGCGTGCGGTGGGTCCGGAAGAATCACCCTCCAGTACTTCAGCAGATTCTCGAATCGGAGAACCTTCATTTTCATTAGAACCGTGGAAACTTGTACTTTGGTTACTTTGAGAAGAACTTCTGACATCCGACCTTGCAGGAGAGTTTCTAATGGACACCAGTGACTCATTGTAATCGAATTCCTTCTCCGGCAGCCCTCCTTCTTCTCGATGCCGATGAGGACTGGTTGCCGAACTTCCGGATCGAGACCTATCGATAGATTCTTGGGCTTCTTCACTCGAGACGAGCGCCGAAGCAGGGGAAGGGAGGTCGAGGGACTTTATGGAATCTTGGGATCTTCGATCGAGCTCGGGAGGAACTGATCCCTGGGAGTCGAGCGTAGTATTTTCCCCAGAGGGCTGTGGCATACTTGCGGGGTCGATCGTGGAGCGAATTTCGAGTGAGCAGAGTGTCTCTGGCTGTTGGGTGAGAGAGTGCCGCAAATAAGTGATCGGACAGTAGCATCTTTCGACCCATTATCCATCCCGGAACAAAAAAGGTAAACGACCAAGAACTCTCGTGGGCGCCTTCGCAAGGAAATATTCACCTCTCCGCCACTGCTGGAGCTGTTCAAGAGCGTCGCTTCCCGGCGTGTATTTTGTTGAGTGCTCATCGAGAAAGAAGGAGATTGTGATTGTGCATGCGGCAGTATGTCCTACAAGAAGATGGGGTCAGGGAAGCCGAGAAACACCCTAGAGCTCTGCCCACCATCCCCCAGGGTGGCGATATATACCCTTGATCGTATATTCTTCGGAATCGATGCTCTCACCAGCGACGGAGACTTTCTTGTCAGCGAGTCGAACGGGAACACCCCGCTCCCTCGGGGACGAGCTCTCTGACTTGAAGGGAGGCTGCTGCTTGAAAAATCTCCGCCTTCCAAGTGTTCCATTTCTGGCATCTACGAGTGGTTATAGGGAAACCAGCTCAATCAATGCGCTTGTAGGAAGACGGCAACATGAAATGGGTTTCTCGCCGATTTCAGTCAATACAGCTTTGGAACTTCACTCAGCTTTCTGCTCATGCGTCTCCGTACACATTATAGCGACAGCTGCTTAGGGAACTCACCGGCTCTTCCAGGCTCCAAGATTGTGAAACTGACGAGTGCCGCGTCCGGAACGACTCGAACTGAAACTATAGGCGCCGCCTTTCAGAATGCCGGGTGTCGATTTCGACGCTCGATCGTACGAGCTTCAGTATCTGATTCAATCAACGAGAAACTGTCCCTAATAGACTCACAGGCGACTCACTGTAACCCCGGAACCAGTCTCCATTATTCTCGTCAAAGGTATGTCCCTGGAACCTCACATTCCATAGTTCGACATCAATCGTCATCGTCATGAGAGATCACATCGCTCCTACGGAAGCGGAAAATTCTGATCACTCCGCGAACTACATATCAATGCTAGACTTCTTTACCTTTTCCGAATTCTTCTCCGAGATTTGAGCATCGGCTCTGGAGGACAACTCTAACACCCGATCTCGCTGGTCTTCTGGAAGAGGCCGTCCTCTGGGTATTCTCCCCAACTTGAAAGAAATCCATCGGTACGGGGTGAATCTGTATGCATTCCGTCGGAACTTTGGGGCCTGACGGGATCTCCCCATCGCAATGTGTGCACAAAATTCGGAATCTTCGAATCAAAAGGCCACGTTCAGGATCCACTTCGAAATTCCCGCATTTCGAACCGGCTTCGATTCTCCAAAGTAAACATTAATTTCCGGACCCGTGCCGATCCGCGCAAGATTTCGAACTCGATGCGCGCATGGCAGAGCTCGCGCATGTTCGGAATCCGCACAAGCGCGCGCTGAGACAAGAGACGCCTTTCACGGCGATCGAACAATCTGAGTGCCGCGATTCATAATGTGTAGGTTATGAGTGATTCTGAGGATTCTGATCGGGACTGCGAAGTCTGCACGGCCTGCACCAAGAACCGTTGAAGAAATCGTTGCCGTTTCCCGAGCGATTCTTCATTGAGATTTGTCGGGGCTGAAAAACACCATTAGTCGGGGGAAATGCCGTTCAGAATGGCGGCTTAGTCTCATCAGACGCCTCGGACGGCAGCAACGAGCATGAAGACTTGAGCGTCGAGCTCATCGGGTATCGGAACCGATAGGTCTCCCCTGCATCTTTCGTGGGAGATTTCCACAGGTGTCTTGATTCGAAAAAAAGAAAATGCTCACTCCAAGCCTTTAGTCCTCCGCTATCACCTAATCCGCGCGTCGCCAGTGCGGTATGATTCGCTTCTTGAGATTGGATGCTGTGCTCAATGGTGGAAACAAAAGTCATTTCTTTCCATTAGTTCGAAGAAAATTATAAGCAACTAGCGCGACCCGCGCGCTGTGCCGCGCCCCTGTGCACCACTTGATAAAAATTCACCAAGAAGGAACAATTTATAAGAACAGACTACATAAGTCAAAGAATCCCTCACAAATGACAACGATCAAAAAAAAGCGACGGAACAGGGACCTAGTCTTCATATGACCTATTCTAAACGATTAAATACGTATAGCTTTTTTACGCTATACCAGATGAAGCCATTGCTAGTGCAAGCCTACCCTGAGATCGAATTCTCGCCAAGAGAAGCGCTATAAGGAAGGTTTTCCTGTCCCCCCTTGTGCATCTAGAAATAGAACCCCCTTCACGCATCCTAATTGCTTCCTCGAGCGTATCGTAAACATCACGTTGTTCCGGTAACAATTTCGGGAGATTGGTTTCCACGAATAAGGCTAAATCCTGAGCATTGTAGTTCCTTTCGCGGTCAATATCAGGATCAGAAATTCTATTTCCTGATCTATCAGGTGCGAACAATCCGAGTTGATTCAATCGTCGGTTCATAATGGATAAGCAGGAATCTTCGATTAAAATCAAGGCCTCATTGAACATGTCCAATGAAAACGGAAGATTAGGATCATGGATTTCTCGCCGCCGATCTCTCAGTATATCTTCGGTCAAATGATTTTCATATTTCTCCCAGAGATCTCGGGGATTCGATGGAGAACAGGTTGTCAACATAATAGCAAACAACGTACGTATTTGTTGCGGGTATGCGGTGTCCGCGGCTTCAGCCAAGTGAGTCTCATAGATCACGCCATCCACCGTTCTCAGGTCTTGGAAAGATTTCGGTCCTCGAACGTTGACCAACAACAGGCGAAGAAAGAAACATTCTTGATTATTCGGATGTACAGTATAAAGCCGACCTAGAGCATCGCATGAAACAAATCCAAATACCCCTCGACCTTTACCCTGCTTACGTCGTTTGAAACTCTTCGTCACCGTATTCCATGTGTAGTATCTCGGGACTTCCACATATAACAGAGACCTCGCGAATTCATAATTCGCTCATAGCGCGAAGAAGGCAGTCAGGGTTGTTCGCGGCGGAGATAAAACTTTGGAATGAATGTTAGTTGCTGTGAAATACACGCGCTGTCCATTCTCCAGATGCACTGCCAAATGAACCACGGTTGGATATCTCTCATGAATGGGAAAAGAAAAAATGCGCCATATGGCTTCTTTGCTGCTTATGCATCGTCCAATTCGGTATTGTTTGATCTCGTCAATCGGAGCTGAAGGATCTTTCATACCAAAAGCTGCCATATCGCTTCCTT
>NW_003803874.1:0-1218 GCF_000255335.2 Galendromus occidentalis
CCGAAAAATGTCGAGGCTCTCAAAATCAACGAATATGTTCTCGATAAGATCCCAAGCCGCAAAATAACGTTCCTGAGCCAAGATGAAGCTGTTGTTGAAGACCCGAGCGATGCCCTGAATTTCCCTACTGAATTCTTGAATAGAATGACTCCCTCAAGTCTTCCATCGCATGCTCTTCATTTGAAAGTAGGGTGCATAGTCATGTTGCTACGAAATTTAGACGTGAGGAACGGTCTATGCAATGGGACACGATTGATCGTCACTGATATTCTATCGCGTCTGATCCTGTGCAAAGCTACCGGATATAAAAAAGGATCGCCAGTGATGCTTCCAAAAATCGATTGCTATTACCGAAGGCCGCGCCGACGGCGTCGGTTCTCCACCACGTGCCAGAAGATAGTACTTGAACGATTCCAACCAGTCTTCGAAGGGTATGCTCGGTTCGCCCGGTGTCGGCAAAAAAATCGGCGGCGGTGAAATATTCGACGACATGCTTCACACACGATTTTTCGTCGGCTGCGCCAAATATAGTATACCTGTGGAAATGATGAGACGGGTTCGTTCGGAGGTACCAATCTGCTCTCTAGCAGAACGCGTTTATCGGCGTATCAGCTCCCCTCGATCCCGCCAGAGGGCGCTGAACACTCTGGGCATTATCGACTCTATGACTACATCCTACAAAGGTCTTCCCTTCGTTTCCCGCAGGGGCAACGTGCACGACTTCAGGATTTCGGTGATATGGTGGGCATACGTCTCAATGTCTATCTCGCGCGGGGTTGGGAGAATTTCCTGGGACCTTGCCACTATTTTGTCGAGATCGAGTCTCCGCGAGATGGGCCGGCGTCTTAAGATCAGTTCTTGCACCCCAGACAATTCAATCTCCATGCCTATCGGACGATGCTGTCTGAGACTGGCTCCCTCACCTAGGGGGTGATCGGTCCCCAGGAAACGGACCGATCTTTCAGGGAGGTTTGTGGCGGAAACATCGATTATTATCGATTGTCCGCGGCTGCATGTGAAGGTCGGCTGTCTGAGGTCGTTGATTGTTCTACAGCCGGAGCTCGCCAATGTCTCTAGAAAGGCGATTGTTCGAGGGGCAGATGGATGATCGAGACGCGTGATGAAATCGCCTCCGATTTCTGGTGGTCCTGCGGTCTGGAGCGACTGTATGGCTCTGGAGAGTTTATCGATGCGGATCAGCGTGGGCTCGGCGTTTGC
>NW_003803875.1:0-1230 GCF_000255335.2 Galendromus occidentalis
TCTCATTGAATGTTGCTGCGTTCCGGTCGAAGAGTTCGCACTCCGCCCCCCATTTCCAGAGTCGAGAACTGGGCAGGTCGAGCCGTGGCCATGGAGAACCAATCTGTCGATGGAGGTCGTGCTCGTGATGCCACTTGGGCGGAGTGGGCATGGAGTTGTTTGGGCTATTCTCCAGATCTGAGAAGGCCAGTTCGTGGTCGAGCAGGCCAGAGAGAGCGACACGAAAGACAGCTCAATGCAGCCAAGGTGGCCATCGGTCGCCACGGAAGACCAGACTCCGCATGGAACATGGACTCAATGGACATCGAAGATCCCCCAGCAGGAAATCATCAGAGGCAGTTTGGGCCGAGGTCTCAGAGAGTGTGGTTGTTGATTGCTCTGAGTGTCGTGGTCTCTGGTGGTTGGGATACTTTCTGTTGTGTTTCTTTTATATGATTTGGCTTCCTCGACTATTCCGTTTTACAAGTAGTTATTTTTTTCAGGAGTCGTGGTGTTTCGGGAGATTACTCTTTCGCAGAAGATGAGCTACTCGATGCATGTGGCCACCGAGACCACCGCCGAATGGGTGGGAAGCTGAGTATGTCCACGGAGCCCACGGATCGGATCTCTTTGGACTCGTTTGCGTGTGTCGTCGAGGAGGGACGTTTTCACTGCTACTCTAAATTAGAAGACAGTGTGTACTTTTATCATCCGGTCGAAAGCTGAAGCCAGACGAGGTGAAGGTGCGTCACGGCGAAGGAGCAAAGATCGACATTTGCTTTCATTACGAGCGTTTTGTCGAAGCGTGAAGCGGCCAGTATCCGATTAACATATCTATATGTATATAAAATTATGTTTCTCAGGTAGAGAAACAACACACACGAGAACATTGACTCTTGTATACGGCATGTTAAAATTGGAAAGCTTCGTAGGTTTATTCGTACTGATGTAGCGTTGGGCTGAATGGGAAGCTGTCCTCTGCGGGAATGCGTTTTCCGATTGGAACATAGAGTCTGATTAATTCATTTACTTTTCTTTTGAGTCGATGTTCCGACTGATGGAGACGGGCCGTGGTTAACCTTTCATCTCGTAGCTTCTTTTTTAAGTCGAAGATTTTCTTTCGGGAGGCCTCCAGTTCGCGCAGCGCCTTTCCACGGTGCAGTTCCAGAGTGTCGGCCAGGTCCCCACTGATGAAGGCCGCCGCGATCACGAATTGTTCTTTGATCGCATTGAACACCCTCGCAGCCTGTT
>NW_003803876.1:0-4652 GCF_000255335.2 Galendromus occidentalis
CTAAATAGACACAATCAGATACTTTTCTAGTTCAGCGACCTAGTTCTAAAACTCAGTAAATTCCGGATGTAAATCTAGGACGTTCACTCTCTCTGCCTACTGGATCCTTGACACAGATATCATCCTATATATTCAACGAATAAATGGATAGAGATACTCTCTGCTCTGTGACCACACAGAAGGCATCCTCGTCATTCTGAAGTCTGAATTCTGTCCTCCTCCTGGTATCCCAACTGATCTAGTGAAGTTTCCACTCACGGAAATTCCCATCATGTTCATTCAAACATTGATGGTCCAAGGGGAGATGCTCAGTGCCGAAAGATGACGTCGACCCCTCTCGGAGCCCTCCCTTTAAATTGACAAACCCTGACAAAATTGACAAATACGGAGCCTGACCTATACCGCTTTGTGAACGGCTCCCCAAGAAGAGCGTGGCGGCTCCTCGGGGAGCCGGGGATCCCAGGTTGAGAACCGCTGCTCCATGTACTCGATCACTACCTGCAACTTACGTATGTCTTGGAGTTGAGCCTTGGGTACTCGGAGCAGCGATTTTCAGCAGCTGGTTCACAGAGCTATTCGTGCTGATAACGTGTTCAGAAGAAACTAGACGGTGGATGCCTTTAAACCCAGTATCTTTATTCTAATACCCAAAGCTTATAGAGTGTCCACCACACCGTGGTAGAGTAAACCTTCCACTCCACTCAGTGTCAATGCTCCCCCGAGCAGAGTAATTAAAATTACCAGAAAACACGACACGGGAGCCCAGAATTTCATCAGGTATGCTCTTCCGCTCAGTGCGTCGTGCAACAGGAGTATCTTCTGGAGAGTCGGGATCCGTCGTTCATGAACAAAAGCCTTAGACATGTCCATAAACTTTCTATACTCTTTGGGGTCTCCATTGAATTACGTTAATTTGAAATTTTTAGATCGTTTCGGGAGATAATTGTCTGGGTTCTCAGCCTGGCTGCTTCCGGAGCGAGTTGCGATTGTTCCTGAGTTTCCGGAAGGCCGCTGAGTTTCTGGGGCACTGGGCAGTTGTTGAGCTCCTGATGTATTCGATGGTTGTTGAGCTTCAGGCACACTGGGTGAGTCCTCCGCTGGGGGTGGCAGTTGTGCGATGTGTGATAAGAATGGCGTTGACGTACTGGCGAATTCGCTCTTTTCCGCTGGTGCTCTAACTTGATCTCCGATCTGTGTCGAAGCTCTCCACTGAGGAACCCCGAGAGGGGCCCCCGGTGCTTCCTGGATGGGGTCGCCGCCTCGATAAATCCTGGGAAAACTCAGACATACCAGAAAATACGGAGATCATGGTTATTAGGAGCATCACTAAGAACATAGAGCACACTCTCGCGCACAGTGAAAGCGATCGCGTGGCGCGGGATGAACGAGATGAGGGGAGAATCATGACGATACTTCCTTGATACAGATCGTCGAACTCGAAATCAATGGGTTGATATGACATGATTCGACTTGGAGACAGGTGAACCCTCTGAGGGAATTCGACTGACCAATTCACACGCCATCGATTGACTGAATTGAATTGAATTGAAAAGGGGGTACATGCAGTATCCGAAAACAAATAGAAAATATCACAGCCCCTGGTTCCTAATGGCGTGTAATAACAAGATATTCGGGGGGCCCTGGGAATGTGCTACCTTGGATATCCTCCATGCGAAGAGATTGTTTACACGTTCAGTTCTGGCGACGAATTTAGGCATGACAGTACAACCACTTTTACGCGTATTGAGCCTGATGTCAAAACAGCTCCAGCAAATCAGCTCTATAGAGCTGTCGGAGGACGCGGAGATCATACTTGTCGAGAACCTCAGACATGGGGGGGGGTTCCAGTCTTGATACGAGCAGCGAAGAGATAACCGCCTTCGGAAATAGCTCTGGACCCCATCGATGATTTTACGAAGATGAACGAGGGAGGGCTTCCATACAGGGGCACACTACAGGAACCGCGAAAGTACCAGCGACTTGGATAGACGAACATATAAATCTGGTTGTCTGACGACAAGGCAGCGAAAGATCGAGTTGACAAGCGCTTGAGAGGAACGTACCAACTGACATATATGCTCGCCGAAATCAAGATCCGGGCGAATCCAGACCCCCAGATCTCGTGGAGGGAGAGCAGGAAAGAACCGCACCGTCAAGCGAGTAATCCCAGTCGAAGCCAGATCTGAGAATCACTGTCTTCTCATGGGACAGCGACATACAATTATCGGAGCACCAGCGTAAGACGCCGTGGATGGCTTCCTGGAGACGAACGCATTCGTCAGCCCGCGAAACCGATGACCACAGCTTAAGGTCATCGGCATAGAGCAGATAGTCGATATCCGGAGGTAGATAGTCGCCTATGTCGAGCAGGTAAATGGCGAAGAGCAATGGGGAAAGCGAGCTCCCCTGCGGGGACCCACTTGAGGCAGGGAAAGGATCACTGCGGACACCGTCCACCATTACTCGAAAAGAACGATCACTAAGAAAAGACTCAATCCATGCGACGGTGGAGTGGTGTGTGCCGATAGTACGCAACTTATCGAGGAGACGAGTGTGATCCATCCGATCAAAAGCGCTACGCTGATCAAAGTATATACAGTGCAGGTGTCGTCGCTGATTGAGGATGGAAGCCCATTTTTGGGTCATGACAAGAAGTTGTGAGCAAGTGGACCGGTATTTAACGAAACCAAACTGTCTATCGTCAAGGAGGGAATTTTTCTCGAGGAAAGAATAGAGATGTGAGACAATGATCTTCTCAAAAATCTTGCATGGGACAGAGCCCTGAGCAATCGGGCGATAATTTCGAACGTTATCCCGCCTACCCTTCTTGAAAATCGGAGTGACGACGGATTGACGAAAAAAGTCGGGAAGAACCGAGTCATTATACGATCGCTCAAAAATTAGGGCGAGTGGTTCCGCCAGAGATATGGCAAAGCGTCGCAAAAAAATCGCTGGGATGCCGTCGGGGGTGATGTCAGCAGTAGGCTTCAACTCGCAAAGGAGAGAGTAGACTTGAGACTCATCTACGGCAAGAAACGAATCAGGGAACAGGCCTTGACGGGCTGCCGACCGAGGAACTGAACTGGGACGTCCCCCATGGATAAAGACGGAAGCGAAATGTTCCCCAAGGTCTCGAGATTTATCACTTGGATCAGTAATCCGGAGAGAGTTGACTTTGAGTGAGGGTATGTGGCCACGGGGACGCAAACGATTGTTGATATACTGGTAGAAAGACCGAGCGTCTCTGAAATCGAGTTTAGACTCGGTGAGGATACGGAGTCTTCTTGAGGCCCTGATCAGTCGATTGCTGATGGATGGGTCATTGGGACCGGAGCGAGCAAGGAGGCGAGAGATAAAGGCATGGACCGAAGTCGCGTTTGAAGAGATATCGAAGGGGGGAACAAATTCGGAGATAAGGGATGAGCAAACATCGATGAATTTGACGTACATCTGCTTTACGGAGAGGCAGTCAACGAAAAACGCCTTCCAGTCAATTTGATCCAGATACCCGGCAATCGCCATCTCATCCATGCGACGAAAATCTGGCCGTGAGGATATAGGCGGAGGAGGTGGGGAAAGGTCCAGAATGTCGAAGCGGATGGCAAGATGATCTGAGGGAATAGGCGGGGAGACAAGCGAGATGCGGTCGAGGGCATCAGGAGCATTAGTAAGCAGCAGATCAACGATGCCTCCATCTCTGTGCGTTGGGTGATTGATGAGCTGCTGTAGATTGTTGTTGAAACAACAGTTGGAGAGCAGGCTCTCGGGCGAGTCCGACACATGCAGAGGGAGCCTAGACCAATTGATTTGCGGAAGATTGAAATCCCCCAAAACAACAACAGGAGCATCGGCGGATGACAAGAGGTTGATGGCCGAGCAGGCCATGGCCACGAGCGACCTACGCAACCCAGGATCCCCCGAGGGTGGTACGTAACAACACATAACCCTAAAGCACTGCTCCGAGAACCCGACCTCGAGAGCTAAACTTTCGCCGCAAAAGCCCAGGTCAATCTCAGTGGCAGCAAGCTCTCGCCTCACGAGGACACAAACTCCACCCCCCCGAGAGGGCGGTCGAGCCTGAAAACCTGGAGCTCATTCGAGAAGGAGATCTCCGCGTCCCGAACCGAGGAATCGAACCAGGTCTCGCTGATCTATATATATAAAAACGTATGTCTGTCTGTCTGTCTGTCTGTCTGTTTGTATGTCCGGGGTACCCTATAGACTCGAAAACGGCTGAACCGATCGTCGTGAAAATTCAGGAGCGTGTTCTGGGGGATCTAGCGGTGGTTATAGGGGGGGTCATATCCCCGATGCGATGAGTCCTTCTACCTTTAAAAAATTATTTGAGTGCTCCACCCACGAAAATTCGAAAACTCGAAAAAAAAATGAAAAATCCTAAATTCGCGAAATTCACAAACGCCTGAACCGATCGCCGCAAAAATTCAGGGGTGGGTTCCTGGGAGCTTCAGGAAGGTTACATGAGGGTCGTCGTTCTCATGTGATGGGTCTTCCCTCCATGAAAAAATTNTTGAGTGGTCCTCTCATCGAGAATCAAAGTTTTCTTAAAGAGAAAGACGGGAATTCGCAGGGACTTTCAACGGCTGGAGCACTATGAGGGGGCGGATTCGTCGGGANCTCCTAAGAAGGCTATC
>NW_003803876.1:4672-7631 GCF_000255335.2 Galendromus occidentalis
TTTCCTTTTTCCACGGGAGACTTGTTAGGGAGGGATCTGAAGAAGAGGCCGGTCTCATCCATGTTAAAAATCTATATATATAAAAACGTATGTCTGTCTGTCTGTCTGTTTGTATAATATGTCCGGGGTACCCTATAGACTCGAAAACGGCTGAACCGATCGTCGTGAAAATTTAGGAGCGTGTTCTGGGGGATCTAGCGGTGGTTATAGAGGGGTCAGTTCCCCGATGCGATGAGTCCTTCTACCTTTAAAAAATTGTTTGAGTGCTCCACCCACGAAAATTCGAAAACTCGAAAAAAAAAGAAAAATCCTAAATTCGCAAAATTCACAAACGCCTGAACCGATCGCCGCAAAAATTCAGGGGTGGGTTCCTGGGAGCTTCAGGAAGGTTACATGAGGGTCGTCGTTCTCATGTGATGGGTCTTCCCTCCATGAAAAAATTATTTGAGTGGTCCTCTCATCGAGAATCAAAGTTTTCTTAAAGAGAAAGACGGGAATTCGCAGGACTTTCAACGGCTGGAGCACTATGAGGGGGCGGATTCTCGGGAGCTCCTAAGAAGGCTATCGGGGGTTGCCGTCATCATTGGCCTCTGTCTTTCAATGGTACCTAACATTGCTTAGCGGCGACCGGGAGCGCTAGTCATTAATAAATCGATTTCAGTAGCCTGGCAATACTGCCTGATAGCGTCTACAGCACCTGGTTTGGCAGCGGAACGAGCATTGAAGTAAAAACAACGAAAAGGGGCATGATTAGATGGGGGGAGGTGTAGAGGGCCGTTCGGGGTGGGTTGAGATCTGGTAGGGGCGAGGTGGGGATGGGCTGAGGGTCAATCCTGTTGTGCTGAGGAGGAAGAGTTAGTGATCGAAACGTTCGGCCTGGTAACGGCGAAGCCGTCATATCCGGAGTCGATCCGGTCGAGCGGTACGGTCCTCTCGAAACGTCTGATAATAATGCCTGTGGTCCAGAGCTCCGGCGCCATGAGGGCCAGCTCATCCTCTGAAGAATCGACCTGAAGGCAGAAGGAGGAATACGTTGGGTGAGGTGTCTTGAGCTTGGTGACAAGCAGGGATCCCTTAGCGTTCGATCTGATGCTGTCGTATACGCTCTTAGCGGCGAAACCGGGGGTTATCCGAGAAACGAAGATTCGTTTCTCGGGTGCAGTGGGTCGTGGAGAGGGTAGACCTTTTGATGGGAACATTGCTTAGTCAGAAAGAGGAAGCGTCGAACTTCGAAATCGATGAAGAAGTTTATTTGTGTCTGCTCTCAGTCAAACCAGGTATATATGGCGTAATCCCCGCAATGCGGGACCAGTGGGGCAAGGGTCGAGGACTGCGAACGACACTCGGCGTCCATGGGCAGTGAGGTATTACCCCGTATAGTAGGACACACTGCCGACTTATGCTAGAGACGCATCTCCATATGTTTGACTGTCGCAGACACTTGAACTTGCCGATGCTTATTCGTGTGATGACTCCCGTGCGAGTCGTGACGATTTCAGGGGTAGGACATTCGTCACAACCTGGAAAACTGGACGGGACGGATGTTTTACGTGAAGCAAAACATGTGAACCGGTGGAGATAGCATGAACAGCCATGATGGAAAATAATTTTCTTGCGATTCGGATTCTACTGGCTCACCGATGTAGAGAATCACGAAGATCACTAAAAATACCGCCAGGGTCCCGGAGAGCAATCTCCATCTGCACAACGAGCTGAAATGGGGCTGAACTTTCCTTGCGCTGAGCGGAAGTAGCGGATTGCGACTCGGTTTGAACGGGAGAACTTGTGGTCCATCCCGGGGTCTTGAAGAGTTTTCACTCGATGGATTAGGGGTGCGTCTGGCCGTCATCAGCGTGAAGACTTCGCCAAAATCCATCTTGAGGAATAAAGGATATTGATTCGGTGAGGCTCCTCAAGTAAGCCTCAGAATTGTGAGAGGATTCCGAGGGAAGATGCCAAATCATCATTCAATCAGAGATATCGGAAGCTGCGACAGAAAGTCGCGAACACTTGGTCTGAAGCTGATAATCGGAAATCCCAAAAACTTTGAATTCGCGCACTTCATTGCTTGATTATTGATTACTAACAGCACTGAGGGATGGCTCAGATAAGGAAATCTCAAGCAAAGCTTGGAGATTGAGAATCAGCACCATGTGTCATGTGTGGAAAGCGACATAACGTCACTTCTAGCCTCACGCGGAGATGGCTTAGATAGCTGAAACCGAAGTCTAGCTTAGATAAGCTGAGCGAGTCAGCGTCATGTATGAGAAAACAACGCCCGAACCATAAAAGTGTTCGTGGAGCGGATGAGAATAATGATTTGTAATTAGAGGAATAGGGTTGACTCATCAAGCCCCTTGTTTTCCTGTGTAGGGGGAGTTGATGGGCTATAATAACTACCCAGGGAAATTCTAATGACCATGGGTTGACTCACGGTGTCCGGACCGGACGCTGGAACAATGAATTCAGTATTCTGTAACGTAGTGTAAGTTCAGTGACCGTCATAATTACTATGGACGGGCTACTGACTTGGCCCTTTCCTTCCAGCACTATATACGGCATAATAAAGATCAGTACTAGTGGGGGAGCCTTTGGTATTTCACACCAAGCAGTGTTCGTCTTTATTAGCCGTTATCCCAGCTGTATCAAGCACAGCATCGATTCGAGCTCACCGCAGCCAGAGTTAGTAGGCTAGATAGCCGAGAAAACCTATCAACGGTGCTCCCTGTGCCGACAAGTGGGGCACTACGCACGCTGCTGCCCCAGGGCAGCGTTCGAGACGTGCCTGGCGTGTGAACGGGTCGGGCACCTGTCGACGGCGTGCCGGGAGCGCTGGCGCTGGGTCAGGCCGGGCGGCAGTGGGGAGGGCCTTGCTCCGAGGACGGAGGGGAGCGCGGTGGCGCGTGTGACCGTCCGCCTGAAGGGGAGTCCTAGCGTCGGCTTCGGTGAGCGTCGGGGG
>NW_003803876.1:7651-8749 GCF_000255335.2 Galendromus occidentalis
GGCGCAGCTGAGCCCGGCGCAGTGTTGAAATCTTTCTTTCCCGTGCTCGTTGTCAGTGCGCTTAGCTAAACTCCTACGCAGTCTTAATTCCCTTTCCTGTTCTTCAGTACTCGTATATAAACGTGCTCCGCTTCAATAAAGATTACTGGGCACTAGGCATATTCTGATGCTCAGGTGCTGCTGCTAATATCTTCTGTGTCTTGAGAACCCCCGAAAAGTGAATACGTTATCAGCGACGATCTATTCTACTTCTAGATTATCCACAAACGAAAGCCTTATTTGGGAAGGCTTTACCCATTTGGTGAAGAATGTTTCACCAGATCCCCAAAGCCCAAATTGCGAATGTATGAAAGGAGAGGCATCGAGGGTCGCCTGGTCGGCTACGCCGATCATGGTCTTGGCTTCAAGGTGTGGTTGCCAAACACCCAAACACTGATCCATACAAAGGATGATTCCACTTTAGGCTCATCCTAAAGTGGAAACATCCAGTGTGTTGGGAAAAATTCCTGCAGAACAAGCACCCACAGATGAACCAAAAATTCTAAACACGCAACCTTCTGATGAGAGAGACAAGGAGATTGAGAATCATGACGGCGGTGAAGAGTCTCCTGAACCAGTCATCCCACACACATCGCTGCGTACGCTTCGACCACGCAATACACTCAAGCGCCCTAATAGATACATGGCTGGGGCGAATGTTCTTGAGCCTGGGATATGGCCATCGTCGCCCCACGATGAGTTCATTTCTGATGCTGCGTCTGACGACGACTATAATTCTTCAGTGTATGTGGCTCGAGTTGAGTCACCCATTGGGAGGTTTCCAGAACCGACAAACTACGAAGAAGCTCTCAAGAGCCCGGGAGGATCCCAATGGATTGCTGCAATCCAAGAGGAACTGAATTCCATGGAACAATTAAAAGCATGGACTCCAACTGATCTGCCCCCAGGCGGAAAAGCCATCGACACCAGATGGATCTTCAAACTTAAAGGTAATCCCCAAGATGGGACAAGAAGATATCGCGCGAGATTGGTGATCCGCGGATACAAGCAAACTGAGGGACTTGATTATTCTTCCGATGAGATTTTCAGTCCCACAGC
>NW_003803876.1:8769-18953 GCF_000255335.2 Galendromus occidentalis
CATGTCAGACTGCAAGCCAGTCTCCACGCCGAGTGATCCGACCATTTACAACATTGCGGACACCGGAACAACCACTCATGAAAATTATCGAGAACTCATCGGATCAATTCTTTACTTTACTTCATGTACAAGAATCGATCTGGCTTTTGTCACTGCATACCTCAGCAGGTATCTAGACAAATGTAGGTACTCAAGAACACCTTGAAGCAGCCAAGAGAATTCTCCGATATTTAAAATCATGCCCATCTCTCGGAATCACTTATCGAAGTGATTCGAATGAAGAAACTCTGGTGTTCTCGGACGCAGATCATGCTTCGAACACAGAGTATCGGAAATCGACAGCAGGATCATTGATAATGCGTCAAACAGGACCAGTCGTCTGGTCAAGTGTTAGACAGAGCAATGTGGCTCAGAGTTCATGTGAATCAGAATTCTATGCCGCTGCTGAAACTCTAAAGTCTGTTCAATGGATGAACAAGCTACTCAGCGAGCTGGGTATCTCAGAAAAATTAAGCATCCAAATTGACAATCAAGCTGCAATCAAGCTGATCAGAGATCCCCAGTTCTACCGTCGAACCAAGCATATCGAGCTAAAATATTTATTCATCAGAGATCATTACGAACGAGGAGAAATCGACGTCACTTACGAGCCATCAGAGTACCAGCGAGCTGACTGGTTGACCAAGGCCCTCAACAGGACGGTATTTCTGAGACAACGAGATCTGTCTCACATGACTACATGGAGATCTTGAACATGAAACTCACAGTCTTAATCGCAATACTAATAGTTCCGTCTGAACAATACTTTTCGTATTCGGATTGTGGCGATGATTGCAAGGTGCTGGCTTAATCCTGCATAATGAGAAGAGGCATTGCAGATGCTTTCTTCGTAACCTGCATTGACTCGGAGGAATGTGAGAACGAAGCCGATGATGAGACTGCGTGCATCTCAGACGATAAGGCCACTTTAGGTGGTGGGCTATCAGGTGGTAGACCAATGCCCGTTCCTCCGAAGCCAGAGCTAAACAATTGCAACAATTGGAAAATCATCATCGCCATACAATCCTCGGCTTCACTAGCCCTAACATCGTTTCTCATAATAAGGAAACCCATGAAAATAATATCGAGGCCAAGATCTGAGAGAATGACTAACAGTGTGGTGGATAATCCGTATCTGCCCACTACAGAGGATATTCCTTCTGATCAACAAGAAGATGAGAGTTCTGACTCAATTAATCAACCGCTAGTACAGAACCAACACGATGCAAAAACGCCACCAGAAAATCAAAGTCATTCTCATCCCAGAGACAGTACGAAAGAGCGTGCCCACGCCTGAGACTGGCGAGGGCGAATCAGACTTAACGCTATAGAGAGGGAGGGAAAGAGATGACAGGGCGGTCAATTCAAACTTTACTGTAACACCAAACATCCAGCATAACGTCCTCTCGATCGGCTTAAAACAACCTTGATCAGTTCAAGAATCTCCTCGGGCTTCATCCCCTCTTTCTCGGCATCTTCAACGAGTTGTGCAATGTCCGCCAGACGGAAGAACAAGAATCGAGTTTCATCGGCCTCCTTGTGTCTGGCCTCTAGAAATCGCTCATTCGATTCCTCAGAGTTTTCCAACATCTCTTCCAGTTTCTCGATCCAATACAGATGATTTCGAGCGTTCGGTTCACAGTACACATGAGTGCAGACAACCTCGGGGGAGGTCGAGCTCTTCAGTTCACTGATTCCTGGATAGTTTTCACGCAGAGAATTTGTCCATGTGATCTCTGCACACTTCACTGCAATCTCGCGAGGGAGTTTGTGAAACTCCCGGATTTCCTTGATGTAGTGGTAAAAATCTTCAACAGAGCGCTGGAGCTCTTCTCGGGTTTTCGGATCCTCTGAGAAGAACAGGTTGTTGTCGTCCATTCTGAACAGCAAGACTGTCACACGCTGAATGAGATCGTTAGCGGACTGTACGGCAGTAAGACGGAATGTGGGAGAGGATCAGACCTACAAGCCTAAAACTACCAGATCGGAATGCATCCAAATAACGAACGCTTGTCGTCTCTCGGCAGTCGAGGCCCCACTAGCTTCGAACAATATATGATCTGCAACTTAAAAATAAGCAGACTAAAACAAGAAACATGGAATTAAAATTCAATAAACCACTCTTTATTGGAGCAACGCTCCAAGTCGATGAAAAATAATAAAATCTGCCCGAGCGCCCTGGAGGGCGCCCGGACAGCTTTAATGACGGGTCCGAAGACCCGCCCCTCTTTCTTTCCATCACTGTGCTGCATATCACGTGAGGGCCCTCGGCCCTACACGTGAGGTGCTGGATCGGGAAGTTCAGCTCGGGGGCATCAGATACCCCCGAGCCTACTGATCCATCCAGCTCGTCTGTCGTCCCCGTCCACTGGGGAAATGGACTCGCGCCCCCTGATGGTATGGGGATGGTCATCGTCCTGGGGACAGGGGCCGATGTGTCCAGGCCCTCTGAATCAAAACAGAAAAACAATGTTATTCAACTCATTTACATTTTATTTAAATTTGAGAAGAAAGAGCATATGTACAGAAAGAAATCGGGAGTCATGAAGGACACACCTAGCATCCCCTGGAGCCTTACGAGGGCCGTCAGGAGGACGACCGCAAGAGCGCCCCCACCGACCTTTACCCCCAGCCGACCTCGGACCGCCAATCGGCTCGGTCCGACACCCAACTCGATCTCCTCGCCGACTCCTGCTCTTGTATTGTACGGTTTCTCTTCTTGCTCGTGACTTGCTTCTTGGCATGTCGATTTATCCTGTCGAAGACTGGATAACGAAACCATGGACACCCCCTTTTTATACAAAAATCACTCCGGGAAAAGTGTTTCTATCTCTCGATTATACTATGTTAGATAAACTAATGCACCTAAAACAACTATGATAGCCCAGAAAAACGTCACAATGAAAAAGTTTCCTAAGACACGCGAAACCACACGCGAAACTTCACACGAAACCACAGAGTGACGTCAGACGAAACTATTCGAATCAAACTTCATTGTTTATTCAAGTGATAGATACCAGTCACTGTGGTCACAGTCGCTAAGATTACCTACGATCGTGAAGAGCCTCCTCACGCTATTCGGCTCCATTTGACGAACTGGAATACTTCGTCTCATGGACGTTCGATCCTTCGGTCGAAGGATACACTTCCGATCCATCGGAGAACTACAGACCAGCCAGATCACCTTCGGAAGACACCGGAACTGTCGAAGAGGGAAAGTGTCTCTACTCGTTCCTTACTCATAGTAGAGACCTTCCCATGGATTCCAGATCTCCGCTGGAGTGGAGACTGGCAGCGACGAATTGAAAAGCGGCTGACTGATGTTCAGCCGATCAGCGATGCGCTCGGTGGCACTCAGGGACTGTTCTGGATGACAATCAAAGAAAGAGTCACTAAAGCTCGGCAACCTAAAGAGAAATCACCGGTAACCAGAAAACTTACCGACTGTTGAAACCTATGAAAATGCGATGGAGGTGACAGCGATTGTGAAGATGAGGAAAATTGAGGCAAGAATCAAACCAAGAAGCAACCAACAATTGAGTGATTTCGGACGAGAAGAACACAGCCGACTATCCCGTGGTGGGATAAACGGATGAACATCGTTAGAAGGTTCATCAACGGTGGACATCTCCATCTCGGCGCGAGAGTAATTCTCGTAAAGCATGATTGTCTACTCATGAGTCCGAACGTAGCCACTTATACGATTAGGACGGAAAGACCCTTTCCTGGCATGAGAACATTATCTCGAGGTTCATATTTCTACATCTTCAGAACATCGATGTATATCATTACTCCGAAACAACGAAACTCGAAGATCGGACCATCTCGATCTATCTGTGACATCTGAGACTAATACCTGACATCGGTAACATAGGTAAATTGTCTGATAGCTTCCAGAGTGGAATTCATCGAGATTGTATTACTCTGTTCAAAAGATTCGGTCGATCATGTATCCCAGCAGTTTATTGTGATGTCTATAACTGAGACTGGCTCATAGGATATTCAGGACCACGATCACGTGAACGGGGGCAGTTGAAATCTTTCTTTCCCGTGCTCGTTGTCAGTACGCTTAGCTAGACTCCTACGCAGTCTTGGTTCCCTTTCCTGTTCTTCAGTACTCGTATATAAACGTGCTCCGCTTCAATAAAGATTACTGGGCACTAGGCATATTCTGATGCTCTGGTGCTGCTGCTAATATCTTCTGTGTCTTGAGAACCCCCAAAAAGTGAATACGCAGTACCGGCCTGTGTACCTCAACGGCTGGGGGGACTACGTCGATGCCGGGGGTCGTCTCGAGTATGAGCTCGATACGATTATCGGGCGAAACAACGAGGAGATCCCCGTCCCGCCCCGGCCTCGGGTTCGGGTAGAGCGTGTCCGGCCGAGGCGGGCAACGGACTACGAGATCGAGCTCGGCGCCGAGGAGGCTCCCCGAGCAGCCGGGAAGAAGGACGAGCGGGCACAGTGGCCTTAGAAAAAAAAAAGGGGAAATCATCCATCATCGTCATTGTCCGTCCATCATCTTCATCCCTCATCCTCATCCCCGTCTCCATTTTCATCTCCATCATCATTCGTCACCATTCATCGCCATTAATCGCCATTCATCGCGATTCATCGCCATTCATCACCATTCATCGCCATTCATCGCCATTCATCGCCATTCATCGCCATTCATCGCCGATCCTCGTGGGGATCTATTACACGCCGAACATCGGTGTGACGTCTAGGGGTTCCAACTACTTTAAACACAGTGTGGCACCGTGTCAGTGAGAAATGTTAGGTAGGGGCTACGAGTCCGCTAGCATAGAAGCTCGACCACCGAGGTAGGGGTTCGACCGTTGTTCTGGAGCTTCCCGACGATCCGAATGTGAGAAGCTAAACGGGCTAGAAATTCCGGTAGTCAGACTGCTGACTGTTCAGGAGATCAGATCGGCAGCGAGGGCCGAATGTAATGAACCGGGGATGTCGCGGCAGCACGTTGAACGTCGCGCGCGTCTGTACGCTCAGAACATCCGAGGGGGGGCAAGTGTCGGCCAAGTCAGTCTGTGAGAAGCGAACGAAGTGTACGCACGAGAGCGGTCGAGGCGACCGATCGAGTGCCAAGATTCGTGGAGGAAGAATAAACTGTGACCGTTTCACCCAATATACGATTTTCCCTGAGCTAGCTGTTATCCAAGCCAAGTCCCCAACCGTTCTTATTATACATCTGGAAGCGATGCTGAGCCACAGAAAGTCTTTTGCAACCTCCGTTTGCAGCAGAAGAAGATCGCATGTGGCCACGGAAGCAACACGGCGACTGAGACACTACTAAATCACATCAAGCGGCAGCATCCAGAGGAAATCTCGACGGGGCGGGGAATGAATACGCTCCTGAGCTCGTGGGAGAAGTCCGTATCGAGTGCCAATCCGAATCAGACATCCGCTGAGTCCCGGAAGCGAAATAAGTTCTATCTCGCTCGAGACTTCGCCCTATGGATCAGCGAGGATGTACTCCCCTTCTCATTCGTCGAGGGAGCAGGGCCTCGACGTTTTTTCGTTCGTAGGAAGATCGTCGCCGACGAGTCCGAAATTCCTGTGCGTACGACCATTTCTCGGGGAGCCCTGTGCGACGCTTTCAATCTTTTGAAAGAGATCATCATTGGAAGAGTGCCAAAAAACATACGATTCCACGTCGCGTCGCGACCGATACTTGGACGGACAGATACCGGCAACTACCATACATAACTTTCGTCCTTCATTACCTCGATGATGCCTTCAATTTGACCTGCATACCGTTGAAAACGGATCACTTCCCCGGACCTCATACGGGATCAGCTATTCTAGAGGAAATCGTCTGTACACTCAAAGATTTCAAGTTGAGTGAGGAAAGCATGTTAGCCGTCGTCTCAGATTCAGCGAGCAACATGGTACGAGCGTTCAAGGATCGTGTACATATCCGCTGCGCAGATCATCGTGTGCACAGGGCATTGACAGCAGATTTCTATAAGACCCCTATTGGTTCTCGAGTGCTCGAATTGCGGGCTAAACTCATGAGAGTATATCGTCACCTGATTTTGAAGAAGAACCTCATCAGACGCCTCGCGAAGGAGAGGGCTCAAGAGTTATACCTCGAAGAATTGAGGAAGGCTGATGAGATCGAAACCTTGAGTCATCCCTGTTTTCATGTCTCTAGATAATATCAGCCATTGAAACATGGTCAATTATCGCATACCCTGATCTCAGTCTCGTGTTTCTCCCGTAGTTTGAGCGCTCGGACCTGAGATTCGTTGACCAGAATGAAATTGTCGAGCCCTCACGTGGATACGACCCAAAAGGACTTGAGGCAGACGTCCCTACACGCTGGGCGTCTGTCTGCAAGCCATTCGAGTCAGCGTCGAACTCCCATGAGGTTCTCAACGAGGTGCTAATGCATACGAATTCATACGACTTTTTACTCAGCTCAGAGGAAGTGAATCAGATCAGCATCATCGCCAAGCATTACCGTGTACGTAGCTGTCGGACGCGTAGATCGGCTCCGGTTTCATTCGACTCGCTCCATGATTCGGGAGCTTACAATGTATTCGGATTGAGTATTTTTTCAACGACAGTGGATTCCAGGTCATCCTCGATCTCATGCTGCTGATGCAATCTACGAAGAAGCCTTCGATCAATCTCGTCGTTCTGGGAGTCATCGACGTGGAACATACGCTTGGAAAGCTAAGAGATGAAATTACTCCGATGCGGGAGGAGATGTCCGATGCGGAAATGAAATTCCGTAGAGACTTGGCCGGAGAACTGAGGAGGTGTGTGAGTGGAAGGATGAGGCCTGTGGCCTATGCTTCTGGGATTTTTCCTATCCAATGAAGGCACTGAGTTAGCGATAAGGAAAATACTCCGAGAGCAAGGCGCACTTGATTTTCGACTCGATGACGAATCTACGCTTGAGGGATGGGATACGTGAATCCCTGACTTTTGATTATTGAATGAAACCGGACACGGTTGATCGTGGTCGGTTCATCGAGAATCTCAATTGCATGGTGTGGCAAGACAAGATGGATGCCTCCGTGAGGTTTTAACTGATTGTCTTGCATCGATACGGCTTGCCATAGATGGTTATTGATCGAGACCGTGACCGCGCCAGCGAAGGTGAGAACTTGCCAGTGGCGGCGGCACAATGTCCCTCCGGATTGAATCGAATGGTTTTCCTGCGCATGCGCCAACTCTGTCATTCGGCTGTCGCTTTTCCTTGCGAGTGCTTGCTCTCTGATTAACTTTATTAGATGGAAATAATGATAGATTATGAAAATGGTACACTGATAATATTGGAGATGATAATGGTTGTGCCCGTGGCAGCGATCTTGCGTATAGAGAAACCTGTTGAATATGTCGGTTAGCATATCAATCCGGAGGCCGTGAACGTCTGTACATGTTGTGTAGGTTTTGCGCAACTAGTCCCAGAGGGACTGTTCGTCACACTCCCCCCCTGGAATGCAGGCCCAGCCGGCATTCCGAGCTCACGTTGCCGATGGGTCATATTGGCGCCGTTTTTCAAATTATGCCCTCTCCTCCTTTTGCACTCCGAGAGGCGATCTCCAGCGCGCGTTCTTCCACTTCTGCTCCTGTCTCTGCCTCGAGCACATTCTCAACCCTCGTGATGAACACATCTTTGCGCGATTGGAATACATCCCCCATGGGCCTCTACTTGGAGGCTCTTGAAGAGATCGAGCCGGAGCTCCGAGAGTGGCTCCGTTGTGATGCCACTGCTTTGGTCAAACTCGCCTGGCTTGGCCTCACGGAGGAAGAGCGGGCCCCCTTTCGGGCGGCTTCACGCGTTTGTACCGGGTCGCCCGCCCGGCTCACTCAACGTACCTCCCGCGCCTCGGGTGCTTCAGTAAGTGATACTCAGGTCTTGCACTTTTCTCCTACCACCATGTGGTCTTTAGACTTAACTCTTTGTTGCGTTGACTCAATTTTGATTTTTATGTAGATACATCGTCCCCTCCGCGTGGCACGCCGGGGACTATATGTACCTGTTGCGCCTCGCGGCGAACAAATGGCCCCGGGCCATGACCGTCCCTGCCGGAACTCCACGGGGGGGGGAGATGCCGCTCCCGGAGCCGGCCCCCACCGTGCAGGGCTGCGTGGAAGCTCTCGCCCGTCGGTGTCACCGCGGGTACCGGCGGCTCCAGGCGCTAGACCCCGGCGCCTCGGTTCCGTCTTACGAGGAGATCCGAGAGCGGATCTCCTCCCGGATTGAACCCCAGGAATAAACCTTGCCTCGGACTTTACTTTCTCTATTCTGATCGTCATTTGTCTAGCTCCAGGGTTGGGATACAATAGGGTATAATTTCTTGATGGGTCTGACGAAAGTTTGTCCTTTAGCGGTCTTCATGGTGCAGGAACATGCGTTCTCCGGTGTGGTGTTTTCCGGGAAAGCTATGACTCGACAGAGCGGCCACATTGCTCGATTGTTGATTGTATCCTCCACGAGGCAGATATCTCCTATTTTCAGGGGTCGTGACTCGATTGGAAAACGGTTGTGGGCCGTTCGGAGATACTGCAGGTATTCTTGCTGGAATCTTTTCCAATAGGAGTTCAAGATTTTTTGTTGGTATGCCCAGCGTCTGGAGAAGATTATTTTGTCTGTATCTTCCGCTCTCAGCGGTTTGAGAGAGTGTTGGGGAAATACCGTCGTACTCTTGTAACCATGTAGAAGATCGGATGGGCTCAGTGCCTCTGAGTCTGTGCCCGTGGCAACCGTGGTAATCGGTCTGCGATTGACCATAGCTTCTATCCCCGAGAGTATTACTTCCAGGTCTCGGAAATGAGGGATGTTCGTCCCGAGGATCTTTCTGAGAGGTCTTTTCACCGTCTGTACTTGTCTCTCGAAGAAACCCCCGAACCAAGGGCTCGCTGGTGGTGTGAATGTCCACTCGATGAATGATTCTCCCAACCATCTCTTGACCTCTCCGTCCTTTATGTGTTCGCATTGGAGTTTAAGCTTCTTGGCTGCTCGCACAAACGATGCACCGTTGTCGCTGATTATGTGTTTGACGTTGGGGTATCTGTTGACGAACTTTTGGAGGGCTCCGAGTACTTCTGCGGTTGAGAGATTGGTGGTCAGTTGAAGACAGACTGCTCTCGTAACCGCGCAAGTTAGCAGTAATATGTATCCCTTTGCCATCTCTCCGGATTCTTTCCTGTATCTCACCGGCCCGCAGAAGTCACAGCCTGTGTGGAAGAACGGAGGTGATCTTTCTATGCGAAATCTCGGTAGGTCCGCTGTCGGTAATTGTGCGGCCTTGCCGAGGAAGATTTTGCATACTTGGCAATTCTGTATTGTTCTTCTGGCTGCTCGCCGAGCGTGTATCATGAGGAAGTTTTTCCGGAGGCTGTGCAAGATAGCATTCACTCCTCCCGTATGTAGACAATCGTTTTCGTGAATATCCCTGAGTATGAGGAACGATAGTTCGCAGTTGTATGGGAGGATGATTGGTTCGACCTGTTCTGAAGTGAGGTCGGTCGCCGCGACGAGTCTTGTTTTGCTCGTAGTCAGATCCTGATTATTTATTCTAGGAGAATATTTGTAAAGGACGCTCGACTTTTTCAGGTTTTTGCACCGCGTGCGCAATTCTTCCTTGAAGTATGTCGCCTGGATTGATTTAATGAGACTGATTCTCGCTGTGATCATTTCTTCAGGGTCTATCTCATTGAATTTTTTCTTCTGGGGTATTGCCGTATTTTTTCTTTTTACCCGTTCTCTAGCCGGCCTTGCTTTTTCTTTGAGTCTGAGCATGAGGCTCCAAAAACGGATTGCTCGTGGCCAAGTCGAAGAAGAGTTCTCGAAAAATATCATTGGATTCTTCTCGGAGTGGTCCGATTTCAGCGACATGCACACCGCGATGTTCGGTCGGCATTCGTCGTCTGTGCCATTGTTTTTCGGAGACAGTGATGCGTTTTCGCTCCGTATTTTGTGCTGGAGCTCATGATCTTGTAGCGTCAACCACGTAGGTCCTGAGAACCATAGCTCCCGCGCTTTGAGGTCTGCTATGTCGTATCCCCGTGATATTATGTCGGCGGGATTCTCTAGGCTCCTAACGTAGTTGAAGTGGGCATGATTCACTAGACTTTGTATCCGTCTCATTCTATTCGCGACGAACGGCTTG
>NW_003803876.1:18973-21771 GCF_000255335.2 Galendromus occidentalis
CATCGCCTTGACTGGCGCTACTCTCGCTCTTGCCAAGATGAATGAGATGTGTGGATCTCCGACTTTCGGTTGTTCTCTTAGGTACGCGACACATCCGTACGCTGAGAGAGATGCGTCGCAGAATATGTGGAGAGAGCGTATTGTGGCATCGGTGGACGGTCTGAACATGTGTCGAGGGATTGATAGTTGGTTTGCTCCCTCTAATAATCTGATGAAATTTTCATATCGTTCCGCCTGTTCGCCTCTTAATGTAGAGTCCCAGCCGAGCTTATTTTTCCAGGTTGATTGGAGTAGGACTTTCGCGTTGATGAGCAGAGGAGCGATTATGCCGATGGGATCGAATATCATGGCCGAACCTTTCAAGAGTTTTCTTTTTGTTGGTTCGCCGGCGGTGAGTGTTGCCAGGGCTTCGGTTGTTGGAACGGATAATTTGTCCGTGATTTGATTCCATGGAATACCTAGGAATTTGGCATTCGTTCCATCCGTCGTTACGATTGGGTCCGGGACCGGTGAATATCTTTTTATGAATTCACCGAGTTGTTGGGAATTCGAAGACCATTTCTTGAGGGGGAAATGTCCTTCTTCGAATATCTCGAACGTCCTCTTTATCCTGTATTTCGCTTCCTGGATTGTTTCACCTCCAAGGGTTACATCGTCCATATAGAAATATTCCATGATTTCCTGGATGAACTTCGCGTCTCTTGGGTATTTCTGTTGGCAGCTTTCCAGGTGACATCTCAGGCCTTGGCAATGGAGGTATGGCGAGCAGACCAGACCGAAGTCCAGCCTTTTCGCCCAGTAGTCCTGGATTCCTGCTTCGGGGTTTGAGCTTATCCCCGAGGGCCATAGAAATCGTAGGAAGGTACGGTCATCTTCCGCGATCTTGAATTGCTGGAATGCCTTTTCAATGTCCGCTGTCAGGGCGAATCGATACTTCCTGAAGTTGAATATAACTTTGATTATATCCGGAAGGAGGTTCGGCCCTTGATGCAGCACGTCGTTCAACCCTGCAAGATTTGACTGTCTCGCACTTGCATCCTTGACAACCCTGGTTTTGAGGCCTAGTGGTGTGTCCGGATTGGGTTTGAATACGGCTTGGATGGGCAGGAAATGAGCGAGCTGGAATTCGGTTCTCGGCCGTGCCGGTTCAGCGAAGTCTGATCTCAGGAATCCTAGCATTCCCTCGTCCACCGCTCTGAGTTTCGCTGGGTCGGACTGCAGTTTCTTGATGAATGATTGGAGGCGGCATCTTGCTAATCCTTCGTTATCTCCGAGAGAATGAATGTTCTCTTTGAACGGTAGGCGAAGGACGTATCTGCCTGAGGGGTCTCGTTCCGTTGTCTTTCTGAAGTGTTTTTCTAGAGCTTTGTTCAGCTCGTCTTCTTCTGCTTTCTTTTCCTCTGCATCGTCTGCCTCCAATCCGCATTCCTCGGTTTGCCAGAGGAATTGAATGTCCTCATGGGTGTCCTGACACCTTTGTTTTGCCGGGCAAATGTTTGAGCTCTCTTCTGTTGCATTTCCCGAAGATCTCTTTTCCGGCGATACGACTCCTGGTTGTATGAGTTCGAATCCGCAGAACCTTGGTAGGTTATGATGCGTGGGTTTCTCGTTGTGGGTACCTCCGAAGACCCAGCCGAAGATATATTTGAATGCGAAGACATTGTCGAAGATCTTCGTCTCTTCCATACCGATTTTAGCCATGTGTTCGGATCCGATCAGTATGTCTACGAAGTCTGATGTTTCGCCTTGGGTATGGTCCGCGACCGGGTGTAGATTGAAGGTGTTTCCGATGACAGGGAATTTGGACTGAGACAGGCAACGCAATTCGATTGCCTTGAGGGAAAGTGAGTTCTCTTCTGATCGGATGGTTGAGACTCTAGTTTCTTCGCCATTGCCTGGGTGATATGGGATGATTGAGACCCGGGGTCGATTAGGATTCGACATGGTATCCTCCTGTCACCGTTTTCGGCCCAAACGTGTGCTGTCCATAGGTAGATCGGATCCTCCGTTGTGTCGGTTCCCAGATTGATGGCTGAATGTTTGACCACTCTTTTCCCGGTGTTGTCCGTTGCTTTTGCGCATATGATAGCGTAGTGCAATTGTTGCAATATCTGCAAGCTGTTTTCGGGCCTTCTCGACAGTTTTTCGACTGATGGTTGAGTTTCAAGCATTTTGAGCATGCTCTTTTCTTTGCAACGATCTCCAGGCGTTCCTCAATCGTCATGAGATCCGTGCACTTGAAAGAGGGGTGATCGCCTTCGCAGAATAAGCAGGGTATCTTGCACTCCCGGGGAGGTTCCGGCTTGGTCGGCCGTTGTGGTATATTTCGCGTCGACGATGATATGTGGAACGCGTTCGAAGTATTCTTGTACGAGGAGTTCGTCGGCTTATCGGATGTGTTTTGTCCTTCGGCTCTAAATCTCGATGGTTGGAATTTCTGTGTCCGCTGATTTCCCCGAGGGTCATGTGGGTTGAAACTCGGTCGAGCCGTGCTTCTGTTCATCTTTGAGTTGTCCCGGATGGATTCGAGAGTCCTGACTTCTGTCCTGAGGAACGTTATGAGCGCTTCCAGCTTCGAAGTTTCCGTCTGGGGAATCGTGTGACTGATTCTGAAATAGTCTGCGAACCTGATCTTTGTGTCGTGTGTCAGTTTCTGTAGTACTCTGTTGGCGAAGGCAGGTGTTAGCGTGTTGTATGTTTGGCCTAGGGATGTCAATGCCAATATATGCTGACATATTAGGTTCACGAAGTTTGATAACTTATCGTGCGTGATGATCGGTCCCGTGGACAGGATTCTA
>NW_003803876.1:22620-34271 GCF_000255335.2 Galendromus occidentalis
CACAATGCAATTGAGATTCTCGATGAACCGACCACGGTCAACCGTGTCCGGTTTCATTCAATAATCAAAAGTCAGGGATTCACGTATCCCATCCCTCAAGCGTAGATTCGTCATCGAGTCGAAAATCAAGTGCGCCTTGCTCTCGGAGTATTTTCCTTATCGCTAACTCAGTGCCTTCATTGGATAGGAAAAATCCCAGAAGCATAGGCCACATTTTGGTGTCAGAAGTGGTGGAACCAGCGCTCGAGCTCACAAGCTCTCGCATCCACTATCATCTCAACGAAAGATCCGCCCAAGGAAATTTCACCAACCTCAAGTGAGACTATCATCAGTGCTCACGCACACGAGGCACGGCCAGCTCTCCACTGGATCAACGAGTCAACCTCGACATCAAACCGTGACCCCATACAGTCTTCAGTGCGGGTTCAATTCGTCACCTCGAGTAAATCCGAAGACTGATCAGTGCCTAGTATCCGTTCAAAAAGTCCCGAAAGATCATCAAAAATGTCTTCGACTCCACCGGAACAACCCAACGCCACAGGCGATGCTCGAGAACAGGATCAATTCACATCAGCATTCCGTGAATACCGTGAACCAGAAAATGAAGGCGCGGCAGCCGAAGCAGAAAACTCATTCTTTGAAGAAACAGACAACATCTCAGAGTTCATGAACCAAGAGTCGGGGACGACTACCGAGCGAAGCCCAGTGTCAAACCAAACACAGGGTGCTATCCCGAGAACAACTCCAGAAATAGTTCAAAGACCGGAACCTCAGCCAGGCCTGATCGCAACCTTTAGCGACAGATTCGCGAGATCCGACCTGTCTACGGGACGGAATTCGCGTGCAGTCTCCCCAACACCAATGTCAGATTTACGCGCCAGCTCGCCAAACCCAGTGAGACCGTCCAGATTCCTGACAGTGCCAACCCAAGGGTCGAGCCAAGAGTCAGGAGGACCACCGACGCGACAACAAACGAACGGAGCCACAACTATTATACAGCGAACGAGGAATCCAGTACGCAATACTGAAAACACGAATCAGAGCCTACATCCAACTAGCAAACAGTTGCTACGTGGAAAACGAAATCCCGAGCATAACGCTGGCAAGGATCGACCAACACAAGGCAGAACTCACGGAGCTACAGAATAGATGGGCGATTTCATTGGAGAACCGAGCGGAAACCAGCATCGACGTAGACCTACTGGAAGAATACATAAATGTAGAGACGGACATGAAAAACGCAGTGGTGTACCTCACAGCACTGCGCCAATTCGTGACCGCCCAAGACCAATCGACCAACGTCGACTCTTCATTCCTATCCACGAGGAACGAATCGAGTCGAGCCGGAATCCAAACTCGGAATCAACAAGAACGAAGTGCCGCACCACAGCCTCAGGAAAATCAGGAGAGTGCACAGCAACCAGGAAACACATCGGAGTGGCCACAGACGCCGGAACAGATCAGAGTCGAGAATGCAAACGTTTCACTCACATCTACTCTGAATCGCAACGGCACGCCCAATCGATCGATACAACCTATTCCCGAACCAGATGTTATCAGGGGCGAAGCAAACAACAGCAATAACCCGCTTCATCGGACGGCAACACCAGCCCCATCGGAACACCGAATGGGCACGGCCCTAGCTCCTGAAGAAGAACCATCAGGACAAATACCGCCCTCAGCACCGGCATTGGATCCAAGTCAGAACACCTCAGAGGCGAACTTCGGATTCCCACCACTGGCTTTCAACAGCACCCGAAACAACGCCGACGAAACCGAAAACCCGGAGAACTACCTTCCGAAACTCAACAAAAACCTGAGACTCCCAAGGTTTTCCGGGGACGTAAAAGAATACCAGAGCTTTATCAGAATGTTCGACACATTCGTGCACAACCGAAGGATCCCGGATCTTCAGAAACTAGTGTTGCTCAGAAACGCCTTAAGCGGACGAGCATTCGCCTGTGTGAAACACCTCAGCATCCAGCCCCAAAACTACGTGCCAATGAAGGAACTGCTCCATGAAGTGTTCGGAAACCGCAACATAGCAGAGGACAGCCACTTGCATCGATACGGCTCACCATAGATGGTTATTGATCGAGACCGTGACCGCGCCAGCGAAGGTGAGAACTTGCCAGTGGCGGCGGCACAATGTCTCTCCGGATCGAATCGAATGGTTTTCCTGCGCATGCGCCAACTCTGTCATTCGGCTGTCGCTTTTCCTTGCGAGTGCTTGCTCTCGGATTAACTTTATTAGATGGAAATAATGATAGATTATGAATTATGAAAATGGTACACTGATAATATTGGAGATGATAATGGTTGTGCCCTTGGCAGCGATCTTGCGTATAGAGAAACCTGTTGAATATGTCGGTTAGCATATCAATCCGGAGGCCGTGAACGTCTGTACATGTTGTGTAGGTTTTGCGCAACTAGTCCCAGAGGGACTGTTCGTCACAGAGGCCGTTCCATAAAATGGAGCTTCTCGGCGCTATGCTCGATCCCGAGATCAAGAGCATATCGAGTATCAAGACCGAAAATCCAGAAGGGAATGCAGCGAAACTTCTGCTCGATGCAATCCACGAGTACACCGAAGTGACAGGAGCCGACGACGAGATAACCATTGTACCCGACTCTCCTGCTAAAAAACAAAAGTCTTCGCTAATCACGAAGTACATGACGTGTCCCTGTCCGACCGACATCGTGTCCGATGAAGTCGCTCGGTATCTCTCACTCCCGGTTTCGCAGCTAGCTCGCATGGTTCTACCCATTCCGGTGACTTCAGCTGAGCCTGAAAGGCGCTTCTCCTCAGCGGGAAACTTTTTGCGCGAAAAGCGATGCTCGATGAATCCTTCGACGATGGCAAAAAGCCTCTTCATACACGATAATCGAGACCTTCTGCAGACCTTCATCAACATTCATCAACATTCATCAACATTCATCACCATTCATCACCATTCATCACCATTCATCACCATTCATCAACATTCATCAACATTCATCAACATTCATCAACATTCATCAACATTCATCAACATTCATCAACATTCATCAACATTCATCAACATTCATCAACATTCATCAACATTCATCAACATTCATCAACATTCATCAACATTCATCAACATTCATCAACATTCATCATCATTCATATGAGATCCGCTGGGGCAACCATAAATTGCCGGCGAATGGAGGAAGGGGAGAGTCGCTCTACTTGAAAAACCAAATTCGATTAAGGGCGATCTCACCACTTACAGACCGATCTGTGTATCTGACGTCCTGTACAGAGCTTCCACAAAAATTGGGGAAACACACACAACAATGGGCGGAAGATACGGAACAGCTCTCGGAGAGGCAGAATGGGTTCAGGAAAGACCGTCAGGGCGAGGATAACATTTTTATCCTAACATCAGCGATAGAAATCGCACAAGCACAAAAGACGGGCCTGATTTGCGTGTTTCTGGACGCCACAAAAGCGTAAGATCGAATAGATCGAAGGAAACTGTGGCAAACATTGAAGGAGAGAGGCATGAGTCCGTCGATACTCGAACTCTTGGAACACCTGGACGAGGAAACCTGTATCTTTGTATGACACGGTGAGTACACCTCGGAGGAAGTATCCATCCCTATTGGACTTCGGCAAGGGTGTCCCCTATTTCCCATCCTCTTCAGCCTACACACCGCGGACCTCGAAAAACAGCTCCTGGAAACGGGACTGGGGTTCAGATTTGCGAAAAAGGGCAATTTCTGGGATGTAAAGGAGAACAAATTCTTTTTAGTCCCCGGAATACTCTTAGCCGACGACCTATGTCTGATGGCAAACAAGATCGGCCATATGAGAGCTCTTCTGGAGATAACATCCAAGTTTGGCGACAACCGGTCCATCAAATTCAATCCCCAGAAGAGCGGAGTGATAGTCTTCTCGCGACCGCCCTCAACACATACGCACGATCAGGGCCTCACGATACACGGGAGGCAGATCCCAGAAGTAGAATTCTACAAATATCTGGGAATCGAGTTATCGGCCGAAAGGGACTACCTATCACAACACTGGGATGAGGTAACCAGGACGGCGAACAAGGCAATCCGACGACTCAACGCGAGAACGTAATGGAGCTTCAATAGATTCGAAGTATCCAAAATTCTCTGAAAAGCCACTGCAGTACCGCAACTCACCTATTGCAACGCAAAAATAACTATGCCGAAGAGACTGAGAAACCTTATCGAAGTCAGGCAGAGAGATGCGGGAAGGTGGGCCCTTGGCATACCACAGTCCACAATTTCGAGGTAGTTTACTGAAGGCGAACTCGGATGGAGTTCCTTCGAGGCAAGAGAGGCCACGAGCAAAACGATGTTGTCGGGATGAACAGAATTGGAAGCTGTGAATCCTCAGACTCGGTAGCGTCGTGTCGGTGTGACTCATGGGTGGCCCCCAAGATATTGTACGGAGACTCATCCAGCCTATGTATGTAGGTAAGCATGGTAAAGAAGGTGGAGCTCGCCCCACCCTAACTCTTATATAAGGAGGATACAATCCGAATAAACTTTACTGTGGTGTCTCCCCTCTTGTGAGACTGTACTCCTGTTAGTTCACTTCACTCACTGAGCTAGTGTGTTTCCTCACTATCCGACCTTTCCTTCAACCAGCCTTTGCAAAGCTGTTCCAACGCCTTATCAGCACGAATTACCTCTTACCAACAATTGGTCAGTGCTCCGTGACCGACCGGTGACGTCGGGAAACAACTCCCAACAAGGTAAGCTGCTTACTCCTACCTAAGGGTATTGGGGGTGCGGCAGAATACAGCTGCTGTCAAGTTTTCATTTCGGCGAATGCAAAGTGCTCCGGAGATCGAGGATTTCGAGTTTCCCTCAATCCCGTCTCAACTAACCTTGCCAATCATGGCAAACGATACAACAAGCGGATCTGGTATGCACCAATTACAAAATGTGCGACTTGCGGATGATGGTCGGAATTGGCTCTCTTGGCGGACGTCGGTTATCGCGGTTCTACAGAGTATTCCTAATGCACTCGAGGCTGCTAAGGAAGAATTGCCCTTAAATGACCCTCTTTTTGAGGCCACAAACGCGTCGGCCAAAGCCAATATTCTCAATACGATTTCCCAAACTCTTGTATCTGCCTATTCCCGCATCGATGCGGAATCGGTGGCTGCTGATGATATCTGGAAAAAGCTGGAAAGCCTCTATGGTGGCAAAGATACCACCTCTCAGGGAACAGCTCAATTGAAACACGATCGATTTACATATGATACCTCCAAAACGGTTGCGCAGAATCTCATGGTCTTGGCTCAGATGACTATGTCAGGCGTAGTGGTCTCACAGAGGCCGTAGCCTGTCAGAAGCTCTTGGGTCCTCTCCCACCTTCATGGGAGTCCTTACTTTTGTTCTGGTCTGTTAAAAGTGGAGACGAGCAGACTCTACTCAAACTTTATCAATTAATGCAAAGTCAGGAAACTCAGCGAATCACCGCTGCTGCTGCTAATGGCAATTCTGATCCCTCTGCGATGTTCTCAAGCTCTCGATTCGTAATAATCGATTCCGTCAGAATAAGCGTAATTTCGATCGTAACTCTGACCGGCGTTCAAATGGCAATCGCAGCAGTTTTAAGTGGGTGGAGACCAGCGGCTCTCCGCGCTCGGTGAGGGCCGTGTAGACTTGGAGGTGTGCTCTTCCGATGGGGAGACCACCCTCCTCAGCCTGTCCTCGGCACTTCATGTGTACATATGAGCAGAGTGAGGAATATTCTGGATGACTTAGCGAACGTTCCAAGAACGAAGTCCAGAACGAGTAGTTTTATTCTTAATTGCGGCTCCTTATATAGTGCCCTCAAAAACGATGTGGGTCATGCGCATTATACTCGTAACACCCCCACTTGCGCGTGACCCCCTTGATACCGGAAAATTCAACACAGTCCCAACTTCTCTCGACAGAACTTGAACTTGTCCGTGGGTAGACTTTTCGTAAAAACATCAGCAATCATTTCTGCGGTGGGTATATGCTTGATAACAATCGATCCTTCAGCAACGAGCTCTCGGATGAAGTGGTGACGAAGATCGATATGCTTCGTTCGTTTGTGTTGAACTCCATTATCACTCAAGAGTCTGGCGCCTTGATTATCGCACCAGAGAATCATTGGTCGCGCTATGTCTACAGTGGGGAGTTCCGTGAAGTTCAGGAGCCACTTGATTTCCTGACAGGCCGCAGAACATGCCATGTACTCCGCCTCCGTTGATGAAAGCGCCACGGTTGGTTGCTTTCTACTTGACCAGGAAATGCATAGCCCGTCGTCGATTTCCTACAATCATGGCAACCACCCCAATCCGCATCAGAGAAAGCGACAAGACTCCCCTGAATGCCACCATCGAACTTCAAGCGCAGGGTCAGGGTACCCTTCAAGTACCGCATGATTCTCTTCACCAGGGTCCAATGCACCTTCGAGGGGTCCGAGCAGAATTGACTTGCCACACTGACAGCATAAGTGATATCCGGACGAGTTGTCTGTGAGATATAAATCAGGCATCCCACGGCTTCTCGGTAGGGAGCATCTGTCAAGTCTTCTTGCTCCGACCGTTTCACGTATTTCGCTCCAGATTCCACGGGTGTCCCCGCCGGGCTACATTCTGTCATCCGGAACCTTTCCAGGAGTCGTCTTATCCCTTCAACTTGGTCCAGAAAGATCGTTCTCTCCTCGGCCTTCTGCTCAATCTTGATGCCAAGACAGTATCTGGCCTGGCCTAGATCTTTTATCCCAATCTCGTGGCTATCTCAGATTTGAACTCGACGTCGTTCGTGAATATCAAGAAATCGTCTACATAAATCGTCAACACGATAATCTTGTCTCCACGCGTCGACCAGTAACAGCAACGATCGGCACCGAATTCCTTCAGGCCGAGCGACTTCAGGGCCCGGTTCAATGTCTCGAACCACACCCTGCCTGCTTGTTTCAACCCGTAGAGAGATTTCTTCAATATGCACACCTTGCTCTCTTCCTGAAACATAGCAGGTTGCTCCATATATATCTCTTCCCGTAACTCACCGTGGAGATATGCAGTTTCCACATCGAGCTGGTATATCCTCCAACCGAGACTCGCTGCCTGCGCGAAGAGGAAACGGAGCGTGGCGATTTTTACTACTGGAGAATAGGTCTCGTCGAAGTCTACTCCTTTCGTCTGCCCGAAACCTCTTCCGACGAGCCTCGCCTTGTACTTCGTCACCGCCCCCTCACTATTCCTTTTCAACGCGAAGACCCATTTTGAAGAGATGACGTTCCTATCCACCGGTCGATCCACTAGAACACATGTACCGTTCTTCTTGTGGGCAGCCATCTCCGTCTCCATCGCCTCTCTCCATTTCGCAGCATCCTCTCTAGTCATTGCTTCTTGTACCGTCGACGGGGAATCACAACTCGACAGCACGTTTTGTGTCATCGGTGGGAAAACGCAGCTCGATGTCCCGCTCTTCGAATCCACGGCGCTCCCCGAGCAGCCTCCGTCTGCGCTCCCAGCGCAACCAACGCTCTCAGCGTTCGAACCTCTTTCCACGCGCCCAGCGTTCGAACCTCTTTCTACGCGCCCAGCGCTGCCCACGCTCCCAGCGTTCAAAACTCTTTCCGCACTTCCAGCGCTACCGACGCTCCCAGCGTCCGAACCTCTTTCCGCGCTTCCAGCGCTACCGACGCTCCCCGTGTCCGAACCTCTTTCCGCGCTTCCAGCGCCGCCAACGCTCCCTGCGTTGTCATCTGCACTCCAAGTCATCGCGTCGGGGCTCCCGGCGCGCTTGGTTTCCCCGGAACCGGACACGCTTGCCCGTGCCGCATGACCATCCTCCAGAACATGCGATGCCATGATGGATTCATCGAAGATGACATCTCTCGATTTCTCCACCATATCCAGGTCATCCAGTGGGATCAGTCGATAGGCCTTCGAGTCTGGACAGTATCCTACGAATATACACTTCCTCGACCTCTGGTCCCATTTCTTGCGCTTCACCTTCGGTATGAGCGAATAAGCCAAGCAGCCGAATATGCGACGGAAATTAAGGTTTGGCTTGACCCCGGACCATGCTTCTTCCGGACAAATCATATCGAGTGCCGCAGTGGGACTCCAATTCTTCAGTTTACAAGCTGTCGAGACTGCCTCTGCCCAGAAGCTCTCATCCAGACCGGCATCCGTGAGCATCGCCCTTGCCTTCTCAGTCAATGTCCGCAGTGCCCGCCCATTCTGTTCCGGGCAATATTGGACTGTGGTTTCGTGCTTCATACCGTTCTCCGATAGGAAAGTTGAAACCTTCCTATTAACATATTCGGTACCGTTATCCGTTCGGAATTTCTTCACCTTCATGTTCGTAGCTCGCTCACCGTGACGGACGTACTCCACGATTTTCTCGAAAGTTTCTGACTTGTCTTTCATAAACGCCACCGAAGTCATTCGAGTGGAATCGTCAACGAATACTATGAATACCTGTGACCGCCTCTGCTCGTTTTATTCATTGGTCCGCAAACATCACTGTGGACCAAATCCAGTTTCGACCTCGAGATCGACTCTGACCGGGAGAACTCTTTCCTCCTCAGTTTTCCACCCGCACATGGCCAGCAGACCGGTCTCTGATCGGGGACTTTGCATTTTACACCCGTGGCCATTCCCATCGTTAATTTCCTTATGTCTCCAGAGTTCAGATGACCTAACCTTCTGTGCCAGAGTCATATGATTCGCGTACGGACTCCGGGGTCATGAGGGCTCGCGCATGACAAGTGTCCAAGAGATAGAGATCGCTCCGGTTGGTGCTGGTGGCCCGAGCACACACGGCACCTGTCCCATCTCGTATTTCACATTTCGAACCTCCGAACGAGATATTGAAACCTTTTTCATCCAACTGTTTTACTGATATCAAGTTGACGGACAGGCCAGGTACGTAGAGAACATCACACAACTTGGTGTGTTGGAGCTTCCCATCCAATAGACAATCTATGCCAACATCGCCGACTCCAGCCGACTCAAGGACATCATCAATCGCTGTTTTTACCTTCTTAGGACGTACCCCTTCCCTGAGTTTGTGGAATAATTCCATCTGTCCTGTCATATGAGAACTTGCCCCAGAGTCCACAAACCAATCGGACGAAGTTGACTTAGGTATCCCCTCCCGTGGGCACATGAGGACGCGTTCGTAGTGTGCTGATTCAACACTCTCACTTTCCTCATCGGTGACTTTTGACTTGTGATTCATGCCCCCCCGTTCAGAAATTGTTTTACTGCGTACCATGAGTCGAGGGCAATCCTTTTTCACATGTCCGAATTTTCCACAGAGGAAGCAGTTCCCGAGGAACTCATTGGTTCCATGGAATCTTCTAGATGGGGTTGGTCCCCGTCCCCTCAGTTGGGGGTTGTTCCCTTGTCTCCTTATGGGTATGCTCATCAGTGCCGATTCCTTTTTGTGCGACTTTTGTCTCGCTGCTTCGCTCAAGAGTCTCTCTTTAACGGACTCAGTCGTGACATCATCCTGAGAGATGCTTTGAATCAGAGGGGTGAACTCGTCGGGAAGCTTCATCAAAATCAGTCCGGCTAAGAGTCCATCTTTCATGTCACTATCGGTGGCTCGTAATTGTTGCGCCAGGGTGATCTTTTTGTTTATGTAGGATTCCATGTCCTTACAGTCGCTATACTCTGAGCTCCTTAGTTCTTCCAGAAGGGCGACTTTCCGATAGAGTCCCTTGGGTTGGTATGGTTTTTCAAGAGTTTTCCAGATTTCTTTCCCGGATTTCGCCTCCCGTATGCATGAGAAAAGGTGGTTCTTTATCCCAGATATGATGGCTCCTCGCGCCCCTCTGTTCTGATAATCATCGGTCTTGGTATTTCTACGTGTTCCCACAAGTCGCAGTTGAAGAGATGTGCTTCCATAGCGAAACGCCAATCTAGATAATTGTTTGCACCCTCTAGCTTCTCGAATGAACTGGGGATACTAATTGCCGTGATTGTGGAGGGAGTATGGCTCACTCCTGTGTAGATCTGGTGGTCACTGTCTCCCTGACCGAAATTTGTGGTCGGCCTCTTTGAAGGAGGCGGGTCGAAGATGGTAGCTCGATTCCACACGGTCGTTGGTTCTGTGGTTTGGGGTGGTGACTCCTCTTCATCACATTCAGTACTATCCGCGGTAGAATTCCGCTTTTGGGTGTTATATCGGGTCTTCCTGGTCGCTTGCATTTCTCCCTCCGAGGTCTTCCCTCGGGGTCCCTTTCTCCGTGCTGGGCCCATAACCTATGAGCAGAGTGAGGAATATTCTGGATTACTTAGCGAACGTTCCAAGGACGAAGTCCAGAACGAGTGGTTTTATTCTTAATGGCGGCTCCTTCTATAGTGCCCCCAAAAACGATGTGGGTCATGCGCATTATACTCGTAACAATGTGCCCACTATGCGTCGTAACCTTGTGTCAATGGCCGCTCTAATGACTGACAATTGGTCTATAATTGCCACTAAGTAAGACCGACCTTCATCTGAGCCGGGAACTAGCTACTCTGCGGGTTCCGATGAATGATGGTCTTTTTGCCCTCCGAGCGAGACCCGTGAAAGTTCCCATAAATGCCGAATGCTTGTTCTCCTCATCACGGCCTCTGCCTCTGCAAAAAGCTCATGAGGTGCTTGGCCACATAAGAAGCGCCAAGTTAGGCAGTTCTTGTCTCGAGAGGGAGTCCCGATTAGGGACGACCAGATCACCTGCACAGCCTGTATTGAAGGGAAAATGAACTAGTCGAGCTATCGCTCTAAGCCGACCTCTTCAGCACCACAGTCCCTGGGTTATGTGTCTACTGACCTCTGCGGTCCTATGCGAACCACTGATCTTGAGGGAGCCAAATACTTTATGAACATCCATGACCAATTCTCTAAATTCAATCGAATTTATCTCCTTAAATCGAAAGACCAAGCGTCGGATCTTATCTAGCAATACATTGTCTGGTTCCGCAATCAGACAGGCTCGGACATCAAGTGAATGTAGGTCGACCGCGGATTGTATTTAAAAATTCAAGGGTAAAGTATGCCCTCTCCGCGATCGGTGCCGAGCACATTATGTCAAATCCGTATAGCCATCAGCAAAACGGAAGAGCGGAACGCAATAATCAGGCAATTACCAAATTGACCCGTACTCTTCTCATAAGTTCTCAAGTTCCCAAATTTCTCTGGGGAGAGGCGTGCCGCTGCGCGGTATACCTCCTCAACATTGTCAATATTTGTCCGAAAACTAACAAATCCGCTTATAAGATGATCTACAAAGAAAAGCCTAAGATCTCTCATCTACGTCCATTTGGCTCTCGGTGCTATTTCTACAATACTGATGTCCACCGGAAAGATTCGACGAGGTCGCTCAAGAGGGAATCATGGTTGGCTACTCTCATAGAATCGATAGCTACCGCATTTATAAACCAGGTTACCGGAGAATAATTCCGACGAAAGACGTCGTCTTCGGGGGCTCGGCATTCTCATGCCCAGCGCTAAGTCCAGGTCAGGGAACGACCGATGTGGCCACAGCTAATACGGACGCGCTTTCCGCCGGCTACTCCGGCGATCACGCTGTTGAGTCTTGTCCTTCTGACGAGGGGGACTCTGGATGGCTGGAGCTTCCATGCCCAGCAATTTCCCAGACTGTG